>NC_139989.1:63006186-63040927 GCF_964263955.1 Coregonus lavaretus
ATCCATCCCTCCATCCATCCATCCATCCATCCATCCATCCATCCCTCTCTCTCTCTCTCTCTCCCTCTCTCTCTCTCTCTCTCTCTCTCTCTCTCTCTCTCTCTCTCTCTCTCTCTCTCTCTCTCTCTAGCTCTCTCTCTCTCTAGCCCTCTCTCTCTCTCTAGCTCTCTCTCTCTCTAGCTCTCTCTCTCTCTCTCAATTTCAATTTAAGGGGCTTTTTTGACATGGGAAACACATGTTTACGTTGCCAAAGCAAGTGAAATAGATAATAAACAAAAGTGAAATAAACAATCAGAAATTAACAGTAAACATTACACTCACAAAAGTTCCAAAATAATAAAGACATTTCAAGTGTCATAGTATGTATATATACAGTGTTGTAATGATGTGCAAATAGTTATAGTACAAAAGGGAAAATAAATAAACATAAATATGAGTTGTATTTACAATGGTGTTTGTTCTTCACTGGTTGCCCTTTTCTTGTGGCAACAGGTCACACATTTTGCTGCTGTGTGGCACGCTGTGGTATTTCACCCTCTCTCTCTCTCTCTCTCTCTCTCCACCCTCTCTCTCTCGCTCCCTCCCTCCCCCCCCCCTCTCTCCCCCCTCTCTCTCCTCTCTCTCTCTCTCTCTCTCTCTGTCTCTCTCTCTCTCTTTCAGACAGATGCCTCACCTCACCAAGTAATGACCAACATGTCATCTCACGTTGAAACCTGAAACCAGGGGTCTGTTCAAAGGGGTGCAACGTTACAGAACATTTATATAGAAATGATCATCATCCTCCTCTGTCTGGTGCTCAGGGCCTCAACTTACCTCACCTAGTGACCAACTGCAGCTCAGTTTAGTTCAGCAGGCTGGGCCCCTCCACTCGGCTGCAACCTGAGACCTGGGGTCTGTTCTGAGGGGGCAGCATTATGTTCCAGAACGTTCAGAATGAACAGTATTGTGTAAAGCATAAATGATTGTCTGTCATGTGAAAACATCGCTTTGTTAGGCCTGCTGGTGTTCTATTAAACAGAATCAACCAAGCGTTCAGTTTCATTAGTCTCATGTGTATGTTGTTCTTGTGTCTTGAAAGCGACCTGGGCAAGGTGATTTTGTTATGATCACAGTCTTTAGTTGCTGGGCTGAGGCATTTCTCCTGCAGGTTGTCCCTTCCTGACAGTGTTTTCAGATCTGACAGTGCAGTGGCGCTGGAGATGACATGTCCCTTCTGCCTCCCTCCCCAGGACATTACCTTGTCATGAGGTGACTGTTGTGGCGGAGGAGACTGGAGGGTCCTGGGGCAGCCAGGGGGACCACACAGCCTTGTCATCTCAGCCCAGATCAAAGCACTGCAGCCCAGGCGTGAGGAGAGAGGAGCCTGGTGGAGGTAGATGTGAGTCTGCTGGTAGAGGTTGAAGGAAAGCAGAAGAGACAAGGAAAGGAGAGGAGCCTGGTGGAGGTAGATGTGAGTCTGCTGGTAGAGGTTGAAGGAAAGCAGAAGAGACAAGGAAAGGAGAGGAACCTGGTGGAGGTAGATGTGAGTCTGCTGGTAGAGGTTGAAGGAGAGGAGAAACCCAGGCCGCTCTGTATCTTAGTCCAGGCCGCTCTGTCATTGCTCGTCCATATATGTATATATTCTTAAATTCCATTCCTTACTTAGATTTGTGTGTATTGGGTATATGTTGTGAAATTGTTAGATATTACTTGTTAGATATTACTGCACTGTCGGAGCTAGAAGCACAAGCATTTCGCTACACCCGCAATAACATCTGCTAAACACGTGTATGTGAAAAAATTACATTTGATTTGATTTGAGAAGAGAAGAGACAAGGAAAGGAGAGGAAGCAATTCTAGACTATTGTAGAGGACAATCAGCAGGAGACCTGGGGAGAATGTCAATATTCTAAAGTGGCGTCCTCTTGTCTCCTCTCCTTGTATCCTCTCCTTGTCTCCTTTCCTTCCTCTGTGCATATCTGTATCCTGTGTTATCAGGTCATCGTGGATGAAGGAGAGGACAGTAGAAGAGGTGTGAGTTAAATAGATATAGACAGAACATCAGTTTGATAATATAAAGTTTCAGATTTCTGCATAGCTAGTTGTTATCCTGGATCTGTCTAATGTAAACCGGCCAGCGAGACAAAAGAGGTATGAGAGGTAAAACATCTCAGGAATGTCTGAAATAAAAGCACAAAGGACCACAAAAAATGTGAACTTATAATGTGTCTTTGAGGACCTCCGCCCAGACTGAGACTTTGGCCTGCGTCCCAAATGAAACCATTCCACCCTATATAGTGCATTACTTTTGACCAGGGTCCCTAGGTCTCTAGGGTGCCATTTCAGACACAGACTTTAGTTAGGATTTATGTAGGCCTCAGCCCTTAGCTTTCCTATGTCCTCTGACCTAGAAACATTTCAGACACGCATGATATCACTCTCCAACAATACATACAGTGAGGGAAAAAAGTATTTGATCCCCTGCTGATTTTGTACGTTTGCCCACTGACAAAGACATGATCAGTCTAAAACATTTTAATGTTTGGTTTATTTGAACAGTGAGATCCAGAAAAACGCATGTCAAAAATGTTATAAATTGATTTGCATTTTAATGAGGGAAATAAGTATTTGACCCCTCTGCAAAACATGACTTAGTACTTGGTAGAAAAACCCTTGTTGGCAATCACAGAGGTCAGACGTTTCTTGTAGTTGGCCACCAGGTTTGCACACATCTCAGGAGGGATTTTGTCCCACTCCTCTTTACAGATCTTCTCCAAGTCATTAAGGTTTCGAGGCTGACGTTTGGCAACTCGAACCTTCAGCTCCCTCCACAGATTTTCTATGGGATTAAGGTCTGGAGACTGGCTATGCCACTCCAGGACCTTAATGTGCTTCTTCTTGAGCCACTCGTTTGTTGCCTTGGCCATGTGTTTTGGGTCATTGTCATGCTGGAATACCCATCCACGACCCATTTTCAATGCCCTGGCTGAGGGAAGGAGGTTCTCACCCAAGATTTGACGGTACATGGCCCCGTCCATCGTCCCTTTGATGCGGTGAAGTTGTCCTGTCCCCTTAGCAGAAAAACACCCCCAAAGCATAATGTTTCCACCTCCATGTTTGACGGTGGGGATGGTGTTCTTGGGGTCATAGGCAGCATTCCTCCTCCTCCAAACACGGCGAGTTGAGTTGATGCCAAAGAGCTCGATTTTGGTCTCATCTGACCACAACACTTTCACCCAGTTCTCCTCTGAATCATTCAGATATTCATTGGCAAACTTCAGACGGGCCTGTATATGTGCTTTCTTGAGCAGGGGGACCTCGCGGGCGCTGCAGGATTTCAGTCCTTCACGGCGTAGTGTGTTACCAATTGTTTTCTTGGTGACTATGGTCCCAGCTGCCTTGAGATCTTTGACAAGATCCCCCCGTGTAGTTCTGGGCTGATTCCTCACCGTTCTCATGATCATTGCAACTCCACGAGGTGAGATCTTACATGGAGCCCCAGGCCGAGGGAGATTGACAGTTCTTTTGTGTTTCTTCCATTTGCGAATAATCGCACCAACTGTTGTCACCTTCTCACCAAGCTGCTTGGCTATGGTCTTGTAGCCCATTTCAGCCTTGTGTAGGTCTACAATCTTGTCCCTGACATCCTCGGAGAGCTCTTTGGTCTTGGCCATGGTGGAGAGTTTGGAATCTGATTGATTGATTGCTTGATCTTTTATACAGGTAACAAGCTGAGATTAGGAGCACTCCCTTTAAGAGTGTGCTCCTAATCTCAGCTCGATACCTGTATAAAAGACATCTGCAAGCCAGAAATCTTTCTGATTGAGAGGGGGTCAAATACTTATTTCCCTCATTAAAATGCAAATCAATTTATAAAATGTTTGACATGCGTTTTTCTGGATTTTTTTGATGTTATTCTGTCTCTCACGGTTCAAATAAACCTACCATTAAAATTATAGACTGATCATTTCTTTGTCAGTGGGCAAATGTACAAAATCAGCAGGGGATCAAATACTTTTTCCCTCACTGTACCTAGCAACCACCTCTGACATGGTATAGCTCTCTCCAACAATAAATACCTAGCAACCACTTCTGACATGGTATAGCTCTCTCCAACAATACATACCTAGCAACCATTTCAGACATTGTATAGCTCTCTCCAAAAATCCATACCTAGCAACCACTTCTGACATGGTATAGCTCTCTCCAACAATACATACCTAGCAACCACTTCTGACATGGGATCACTCTCCAACAATATATACCTAGTAAGTGTGAAGATCAATTAATTGACCTGTAAAGGTCCTCAGTGTTAGTCTGGCTGATGTGACTCACGTTGTACACAGCGCAGGGAGAGCTGGAGGACTTCCATTAGGTGTCAGCCAGACTGCCTGTTTGGGTTTTAGAGGAACCAGTATGTCGATATCACTGGCATATTTCTGGTTTCATATTAGTCAAAGTTAGCCTGTTCCTTCCTAATGCAGGACAGATATTTAAAGTCAGCAAACCAGAGTATTGGGTGGAGATTGTCGCTTAGTTGTGACAAAATATTTGGTCATTTAGGAACCGTGATTTTGTTAATAACATATTGAGAGAATAAGATATAGTCTACAGTACTACCCATGTTACATAATGAGGCAAACATTTGCAACCCCCCCCCCAGCTAAAACCAGCATCACCACAGTTGCGTAATCTAGAAACAAGTTGGCTAATTGGCATACTGTAGTTAACGCAATCAGTCATAAATGTCAGAGACTCAAAATAACATTTGGATTGCAGGCATACAACTAATTCATTTGACACCTGGTGCCAAATTGTAGCCTACAGTAAGAAGTTTGCACGCTAATTTATGTTCCTGTTATATGTTCCTCTGCTAGTTCAATAATTAAATTCACGGCAACTATTGTGGGAATCTTCTTCTTCTTCTTCATCTTTTTCTTCTTCTTCTTCTTCTTCTTCTTCTTCTTCTTCTTCTTCTTCTTCTTCTTCTTCTTCTTCTTCTTCTTCTTCTTCTTCTTCTTCTTCTTCTTCTTCTTCTTCTTCTTCTTCTTCACTTAACCAGCATGGCTACCACAGCATTCTGCAGCGATACGCCATCCCATCTGGTTTGCGCTTAGTGGGACTATCATTTGTTTTTCAACAGAACAATGACCCAACACACCTCCAGGCTGTGTAAGGGCTATTTTACGAAGAAGGAGAGTGATGGAGTGCTGCATCAGATGACCTGCTATATGTTCCTCTGCTAGTTCAATAATTAAATTCACGGCAACTATTGTGGGAATCTTCTTCTTCTTCTTCTTCTTCTTCTTCTTCTTCTTCTTCTTCTTCTTCTTCTTCTTCTTCTTCTTCTTATTCTTGAATATATTTAATGTTGTAGAACTATTTTGCCTGTCTTGCCTCTGGTTATATCAGTTTTAATAGCTTCCCTGATAGCTACGTACCAGTCAGGACCCCTCTAGATACTGTCTGCAGTATCAACTTACAACCTTGGCCCCTGAGATCTGATAGGGTCCCTGAGATCTGATAGGGTCCCTGAGATCTGATAGGGCCCTGAGATCTGATAGGGGCCCTGAGATCTGATAGGGCCCTGAGATCTGATAGGGGCCCTGAGATCTGATAGGGGCCCTGAGATCTGATAGCGGTCTCCCTCTATTTAAAGGTCAAAAAGGGAATTCCTGGCCCTCACTTTAATAACTCTACCTACATGTACATATTACCTCAATTCATTATTTGTTACTTTTATTTCGTATTATTTTATATGTGATTTTCTTTGGTATTCTTTCTTAAAACTGCATTGATGGTTAAGGGCTTGTAAGTTAGCATTTCACTGTAAGGTCTACACCTGTTGTATTCGGCGCATGTGACAAATAACATTTGATTTGATTTGATTTCTTGCCCTTGATTTCTGGCCCTTGATTTCTGGCACTTGATATCTGGCACTTGATATCTGGCCATTGATTTCTGGCCCTTGATTTCTGGCTCTTGATTGTTTCCTCTATTCCCAGAGGGGTATAATAGAATGATGCTGAGTTCTTTGTTGAACACACCTGTTCTTAGCTCACATAATGGTCTGGCTATGTTTTCATTCAGGATACTTCTTCCTGAGGGGAAGCCTCATTTTTAAAGCATTGAACGTGAGAGTATTGTCTCGTTGCACGATTGATTTCTTGGATTTTCTAATGAGCACTTCATTTGTATTTTCTGTTGTGTAACGTCATTAATCTCATAACAAAGGTATGTCTAGTTAGTCAGTATTACTATAAAGTTATGGTTAGTTAGTCAGTAGTATTGAGTAATAAAGGTATGGTTAGTTAGTCAGTAGTATTGAGTAATAAAGGTATGGTTAGTTAGTCAGTAGTATTGAGTAATAAAGTTATGGTTAGTTAGTCAGTAGTATTGAGTAATAAAGGTATGGTTAGTTAGTCAGTAGTATTGAGTAATAAAGGTATGGTTAGTTAGTCAATAGTATTGAGTAATAAAGTTATGGTTAGTTAGTCAGTAGTATTGAGTAATAAAGTTATGGTTAGTTAGTCAGTAGTATTGAGTAATAAAGTTATGGTTAGTTAGTCAGTAGTATTGAGTAATAAAGTTATGGTTAGTTAGTCAGTAGTACTGAGTAATAAAGGTATGGTTAGTTAGTCAATAGTATAGAGTAATACAGTTATGGTTAGTTAGTCAGTAGTATTGAGTAATAAAGTTATGGTTAGTTAGTCAGTAGTATTGAGTAATAAAGTTATGGTTAGTTAGTCAGTAGAATTGAGTAATAAAGTTATGGTTAGTTAGTCAGTAGTACTGAGTAATAAAGGTATGGTTAGTTAGTCAATAGTATAGAGTAATAACGTTATGGTTAGTTAGTCAGTAGTATTGAGTAATAAAGGTATGGTCAGTTAGTCAGTAGTATTGAGTAATAAAGGTATGGTTAGTTAGTCAATAGTATTGAGTAATAAAGTTATGGTTAGTTAGTCAGTAGTATTGATTAATAAAGTTATGGTTAGTTAGTCAGTAGTATTGAGGCTTGGTGTCACTTATCTCTATCTTCACACGTTTCAGTTCTTGAGTCCGTTGCTCAACTTGAGGTGAGCGACCATTCATGCTTTGAGATGGACGGTCCCAAAACTGTTGACTAATGTGGGTCGTATTGTATCTTAGCAGATATCTTATCAACAGGAGTTGGTAATGTCTTTGATGTTGCCACTCTCAGCACTATCAAGATATCTACAGTCCACACAGCTGAACATTTTCACAGAAATATATCATACTGTGGAAATGACAACTTAACCTGTTCTTCTGTTGTTAAATTTGCTCATATTAAGTAAAAAGAGCTACAAAGCAAACAGGCCAACTTCTATCCAGACAAATTAGAAGAGATTGAAGTGCATTCCCCAATTAGATAATGTGTTCAGACCCTATTCCCTACACTACTCTTGACCAAAAGGGCCATTTGGTGCGCAGCCTCAGTTTTAGGAGAATCTGTGGAGCGTCTCAGTTGTCCTGCCAAATTAAATAATAATTGGTCATTTAGCAGACGCTCTTATCCAGAGCGACTTACAGGAGCAATTAGGGTTAAGTGCCTTGCTCAAGGGCACATCGACAGATTTTTCACCTAGTCGGCTCGGGGATTAGAACCAGCAACCTTTCGGTTACTGGCACAACGCTCTTAACCACTAAGCTACCTGCCGCCCTATTAGAGCTGTCAGAGTGACTGGAGACGTGACATCTGGGCTGACAGGGACTGGGAGAGGCAGAAGAGAACCAACTTTGAGAAGAAAACTCCCTTGTACTGTAGCCTTTATTTACTTTTATTTGAGAAAGCTTCAAGGAACTTGAATTATGTCTCCATGACTGAGATGTTGCAAAGAAGTCTTAACAAAAACTTTAAACTATCAAAACGTATCATAGTCCTATCTTTTTAGCTCTATAACAAAGAACAAACAGCAAAAACATATATATGATTAATTACAAATCTTAGAATCAGCTATTAAAGACTACCAGAAACCACTGGATTCTCCAATTACATTGAATGAACTACAGTACAAAATACAACCCTCCAACCCAAAAAAGCCTGTGGTGTAGATGGTATCCTAAATGAAATGATAAAATATACAGACCACAAATTTCAATTGGCTATACTTAAACTCTTTAACATCATCCTCAGTTCAGGCATCTTCCCCAATATTTGGAACCAAGGACTGATCACCCCAATCCACAAAAGTGGAGACAAATTTGACCCCAATAACTATCGTGGGATATGCATCAACAGCAACCTTGGGAAAATCCTCTGCATTATGATTAACAGCAGACTTGTACATTTCCTCAGTGAAAACAATGTACTGAGCAAATGTCAAATTGACTTTTTACAAAATTACCGTACGACAGACCACGTATTCACCCTGCACACCCACTTGACAAACAAACAAAACAAAACAAAGGCAAAGTCTTCTCATGCTTTGTTGATTTCAAAAAAGCTTTTGACTCAATTTGGCATGAGGGTCTGCTACACAAATTGATGGAAAGCGGTGTTGGAGGAAAAACATACGACATTATAAAATCCATGTACACAAACAGTGTGGAGTTAAAGGCAAAAAACACACACATTTCTTTCCACGGGGCCGTGGGGTGAGACAGGGATGCTGCTTGAGCCCCGCCCTCTTCAACATATATATCAACGAATTGTCGAGGGCACTAGAACAGTCTGCAGCACCCGGCCTCACCCTACTAGAATCTGAAGTCAAATGTCTACTGTTTTATGATGATCTGGTGCTTCTGTCCCCAACCAAGGAGGGCCTACAGCAGCACCCAGCTCTTCTGCACAGATTCTGTCAGACCTGGGCCCAACAATAATGGTGTTCCAAAAAAGGTCCAGTTGCCAGGACCACAAATACAAATTCCATCTAGATACCGTTGCCCTAGAGCACACAAAAAACTATACCTACCTCGGCCTAAACGTCAGCACCACAGGTAACTTCCACAAAGCTGTGAACGATCTAAGAGACAAGGCAGCTTTAGTGTTGCAGACCTGGCTCTCAAGAGAAGACAGGCTATGTGCACACTGCCCACAAAATGAGGTGGAAACTGAGCCGCACTTTCAAACTTCCTGCCAAATGTATGACCATATTAGAGACACATACTTCACTCAGATTAAAAAGACCCACAAAGAATACGAAACCAAATCCAAATTTGGATAAACTCCCATATCTATTGGGTGAAATACCACAGTGTGCCATCACAGCAGCAAGATTTGTGACCTTTTGCCACAAAAAAAGGGCAACCAGTGAAGAACAAACACCATTGTAAATACAACCTATATTGATGTTTATTTATTTTTCCTTTTGTACTTTAACTATAATGCACATCATTATAACACTGTATATAGACATAATATGACATTTTAAATGTCTTTATTCTTTTGGAACATTTGTGAGATTAATGTTAACTGTTAGAGTTTTTTCTGATTGGTTAAGCACATTTTTTGTAACTATTGGCTATTTTTGCAAAACTCTACACACAAATAAGAAAACCTTTCACCCAATTATCAAAACATTGTAGTTCTCTTGCAAAAGCGAACACAGCTAGATTAACTCTTCACACCTTCTTAAAAATGGTGTTTTCGTATCAAACAGTAAACACAAGCCATCATCTACTAAGCACACAATGTGCCAACTACACACTGATGGTATGAATACAAAACACATCTGGCTTTTGCTTTCTCTGTGTACAGATGTCAATTTGAGGTCATACTTTTGTCATAGTGTCATGCAGTGGCGGCTCCTGAAAAAATTCTCAGGAGGGGCAATTTTTCTGATGATTTAGGTGACCTACACACATTTTAAAAAAGATATGTCCAGCAACAACATGAAGACAGGGGCAGCATATAAGTCAATACCAGAAGCATTTATTGACTGATCTGGGGAGATGGATTCCAGTTTCTGTGACAGATTATAAATAATCTCTGATGCCTTTGTTATATTAGCTTTTGGTTGAATGTACTGTCGTAGTAAATATATAATGTTATAGCTTGGTCTGACTAAAATCTTGTGCATGACCCATTTTGTGTTGGGCGTTTGTTTTCAATCAATGCTGTTCCTATCCTATAACAATGGACAAAAGAGTCCTATCTTGTCAGCCTTGTCAGCAGGTGGCCAAGGACAACACCCACGCCATAGGTCTCTCAGTTCTTCCAACTCACGAGTTCTTGCTCTGAGGACACACACACACACACACACACACACACACACACATCATCACTGATAACACACACACACACACACATCATCACTGTTAAACACACACACACACACACACAAAAATCCCCTCTCTTTAGGCTGAACATTTGAAGACAGAGAACCCGACTCAGAGCCAATGCAACAGTGGAGGGGACCTCGCCCAACTCATCAGGACCAATCAGAAGATCAGAACTACTAGATTCAACCTACATCATTTATTGTATAAAATGTCTGCACACAATGTTTTCGGGGCTCTCTTCAGATAGCTCCCTAAGAGTTTGACGAACGAGTCCGTGCACGCGATTCCAGATATCTTTACCTCTGAATAAACTGCCTTTATTATACCATATCCACCCTGTCCAAAGTCTCTACTTGGTCTCAGTTCTCCAGTAAACTTGTGATTATCAACAGTACACAACGGTAACAAACAATTGGGGGAACTCACGGGGCAGATAGTAAGGTCGCAGTGACACAGAAAGCAATTCAATGTCGGGGGTACAGAGTCGCTCTCTTACCAGGATCGATTTTCCCTGTGACTGTGTCAGATCGCGGTCCGCTCTGACCAGGGTGAAGCCGGCCGGCTCCACTTCTCTGTCCGGGACTCTGTCATCCAGCCAAGTCTCCCAGCTGTATTGGATTCCGCTGCCAGCAGCGTTTTCATTATTTAGTCCGTTCGTAGCGGGTATGTACACGATCAACAAGATCAGTCCAAAACCCACCACTGGAAATCCATGGTTGGCAGAATGTTTGTAAACTAAGTGTACAAATTAAAAACATAAAATAACGCCACTAAGTGTACAAATTAAAAACATAAGATAACGCCACACTGCAGGTCGCAACAGAGACGCTGCTAGCCGCTATTTTCTTAGTTACGTTCATGGTTACGTCACGTATGACGAAAGCGCGTAAGTGCAAGCCCACAGACCCCATAGAGATTGTATTGAAAGCTTTGAAATTTGAAAAAAATAGATTTTACATGGGAGTCTATGACAGACTTCTGGGCGATTTTCAACATGACTGAAATCGCCCCAAAAACGGGCGGGGCCATTTGAAGCACGACTTTAGCCTGATTTGACATTTAGTGGCAGTCAGATCAGATTAGAACACTGATAACTACTGTTGCCGTGATATAATTGATTAGAAAAAAAATCCCTTCCTTTTCCCGTTTGGCAGTGCGTCGCCCATATCGCCCTATTGAACACACCGCCCCTGGTGTCATGTAAACATACAAGGATCCAAACTTCAAGTATTGGTGTTTATTCACACTCATCAAAACCAAGACAAAGTCAGAACACAAAATAGTAATTTCACAAAAAAAAGAAAAACAATCAGCCTACATCATGTCGTCTTTCTGGGTCCGGCCACAAAATTTCGTCCACATCGCATGCGATATCCTCCAGTCCAAGGCACCGGGGAAAATATCTCCTTGAATGCCGTATCCAGGCCTGACATGATGCCTGGTCAATATCTCCACATGCCTCCTCCATTGCCTGTAAAAGGGCTACCTGTTGATGAGGATGACGGTCGTACACTTTCCAGCGCCAGGCAGAGAAGAACTCCTCGATGGGATTTAAGAATGGAGAGTATGGAGGGAGGTTGAGTGCCATGAAGAATGGGTGGTCTGTAAACCAGTTGTGGACCAAAGCAGCCCTATGGAAACTAACATTGTCCCATATGATGACATATCGGGTATGCTCTGGTCTCTGAACAGTGAGCATGTCATGTAAGGTGTCCAGGAATGCAATAATGTGTGCAGTGTTGTATGGGCCTAAGGTTGCATGATGGTGAACAATACCATTTTGGCTTATAGCTGCACACATGGTTATGTTACCACCACGTTGTCCTGGGACATTGATGATGGCACGGTGTCCAATAATGTTCCTGCCACGTCTCCTGGTTTTACTGAGGTTAAAACCGGCCTCATCTACAAAAAGTAGCTCATGTCCCATGGCATCTGCTTCTAGTTGTTTTTTTTTAGTCATTTAGCAGACGCTCTTATCCAGAGCAACTTACAGTTAGTGAATACATATATATATTTTTTTATACTGGCCCCCCGTGGGAATCGAACCCACAACCCTGGCGTTGCAAACACCATGCTCTATCAACTGAGCTACATCCCTGCCGGCCATTCCCTCCCCTACCCTGGACGACGCTGGGCCAATTGTGCGCCGCCCATGAGTCTCCCGGTCGTGGCCGGCTGCGACAGAGCCTGGATTCGAACCAGGATCTCTAGTGGCACAGTTAGCACTGCGATGCAGTGCCTTAGACCACTGCGCCACTCAGGAGTATAGTTCCATCACTCTCTGGACAAGACAAAACAAATGCAACACATCAGGCCCATGCACAGCACTACAGTATGCACTTCCAAATTCAGAACCAATGACACTATAGCTTACCTGCACATAGTCATATCGCAGTTGCTTTACACGTTCTGTGTTTCTCTCGAAAGGAACTCTGTAAATTTGCTTCATTCTTATTCTGTGGCGCGCAAGTACACGACTTAGTGCAGAAATACTTACACTGTGTATATTTTGAAAGATGGTGTCATTATCAATTATGCACTGCTGTATTTCGCGCAGTCTTATTGCATTATTGGCAATCACCATGTTCACTATATGGGTCTCTTGCTCTGGAGTGAACATTCTTCCTCTGCCCCCAACATCTGGACGTCTAGCAATTCTGTAAAGTAACAATTTCAGTATTTTTGCATGTATGGTACTGTTGTGTTTCTCATTAGAGTATGGCAGTGCTACAAAGTAGTTACCGATTCTCATTTCGAAATGTCCTAATGATGCTTGCCACAGTGTAGCGGCTCAAATTAGGCTGAACCCGTTGGCCAGCTTCCCTCAGGGTCATCCCATGGTTGATGACATGGTCCACTATTGTAGCTCTGATGTCATCAGTTATTCTATTTCTTACTCTTCTTACCCTTCCTCTTTCCCCTCCTCGTCCTCTTCTTGCTCCTCCTTGTCCTCTTCCTCTAACTTCCTCTAACCCTCTCGCTTCTTCAACTCCACGTCCTCTTCCTCCAACTTCTTCAACTCCACGTCCTCTTCCTCCAACTTCTTCAACTCCACGTCCTCTCCCTCGGCCTCCTCGGCCTCCTCTGATTCTCACTCTTCTCCCTCTTACTGCTCCTTCCATTGTACTCCACACAGACAGCTTACCTGTGGCTTATTTATAGTGCTTAGGCTGATTGCAAAGTGAACTAATTATCTACAACAGTTTTCACATGTGCAAGTGTGCCAGACAGTTGGCAAAATAGTGTTAATGATAGCCATACATGTGTATAATTTTGCTAGGAGTGTGTTGGAAATATGTGGTAATTGAGTGTAAGCAGTGAGTTGTGTTTAAAGTTCTGCAAAAAGAGTGTTGTGCAGTGAATTGTGCCTACAGTTTTGCAAAGTGTGTGTTACAAAATTGTAAACTGAGTGCAAAGCAGTGTTTGTGCTTTTAGTTTTGCAAACTCAGTGAGTGGTTTTGCTATACGTATTAATAGTTTTAGAAATTGTGCTACAAGAATCACGATTAGCGCTTAAGCATTCAGAAAAAACTGTAATTATGTATTATTTATTTCACTCTTGTTTATTATCTATTTCACTTGCTTTGGCAATGTAAACATATGTTTCCCATGCCAATAAAGCCCTTAAATTGAATTGAATTGAATTGAAGTAGAGAGCGAGGGAGAGAGAGAGAGACTTAGGAGGACTTAAAGCATGCAGAGCAGTGTCTTGATCTGCTGTTTTGGCATGTCTTATAGCCCTGTCATGTGAGGGCTTAGCATTTCTACACTTTGTTTCTAGTGTGTGTGTGTGAGTATGTATGTGTGAGTAGGTATTTGTGTGTGTGTATGTGTGAGTATGTATTTATGTGTGTGTATGTGTGAGTATGTATTTGTGTGTGTATGTGTGAGTATGTATTTGTGTGTGTGTGTATGTGTGAGTATGTATTTGTGTGTGTGTATGTGTGAGTATGTACTTGTGTGTGTGTGTATGTGTGAGTATGTATTTGTGTGTGTGTGGGTATGTTTCTGTCATTACTGTCAGGTCTTAGCATGTTTATGTCCTGATGGTGTGTTTCTCATTGAGTTGTTTTGGTTTGTTGGAAGTGTTTCGGATGTGAAAGATGAGGTCATTGACCAGTCCTCTTGAACTGTCTCATCGTCTGAGATCTCCTATGTCCTCAGAGACATCTGGAGTGTGTGTGTGTTTGTTCTTGTTGGTGTTCTTGTGTGTGTGTGTGTGTGTGTGTGTGTGTGTGTGTGTGTGTGTGTGTGTGTGTGTGTGTGTGTGTGTGTGTGTGTGTGTGTGTGTGTCTTCATGTGTGTGTGTTCTTGTGAGTGTGTGTGTTCTTGTGTGTGTGTTATTGTGTGTGTGTGTGTGTTCTTGTGTGTATGTGTGTGTGTGCGTGTGTTCTTGTGTGTGTGTGTTCTTGTGCGTGTGTTCTTGTGTGTGTGTGTGTTCTTGTGTGTGTGTTCTTGTGTTGGTGTTCTTGTGTGTGTGTTCTTGTGTTTGTGTTCTTGTGTTTGTGTTCTTGTGTGTGTGTTCTTGTGTGTGTGTTCTTGTGTTTGTGTTCTTGTGTGTGTGTTCTTGTGTGTGTGTGTGCCTGTGTATTTAAAATGAGAAAAGGTATTATGTTAATAGAGAATGATTGCATGAAGCACCTCAACAGGAATGCCCTGTCATTAATCAATCTGTAACCACTGCGAGGTGCTGAAATCTGCACTCTGACACAATAGTGTCTTGCCAAGATGAGGTGATAAAAAAAAACAGAATGTTAGGCAGCCGCGGCATCGCTATATTTAGAAGAAGACCAACAACACTTTGTGGTTGTATGCTTTCCCCCTCTTAATAATGCAATGATGTAACCTCATGCAATTCCCTCATAAACAAATGTCCCCTTTTCTGTTCATGCTAATGAGGTCTTGAGATTATCATTTATGTAAATTTTTACATTTTTAGTCATTTAGCAGACGCTCTTATCCAGAGCTGTCATTTTCGTTAGAGTGAGTGGACCAAGGCGCAGCGTGATGAACGAACATACTTCTTTATTTAATGAATGCACGAACAACAAAACAAAAAAACGATACCGTGACGTCCTATGTTAAACACAACAAACACGGAACACACCGAAAGGAACAAGATCCCACAACCATTGTGGGAAAACAGCCTGTATAAATATGGCTCCCAATCAGAGACAACCAGCAACAGCTGACACTCGTTGCCTCTGATTGGGAACCACTCTGGCCAACACAGAAATACAAAACTAGACTCCCGACATAGAACAACAACACATAGAATGAACACACCCTGGCTCAACATATAGAGTCCCAGAGCCAGGGTGTGACAGTACCCCCCCCTAAAGGCGCGGACTGCGACCGCGCCTCAACATAGACCAAACAGGGGAGGGCTGGGTGGGTATTCCTCCTCGGAGGCGGTTCCGGCTCCGGGCTCACCCACCACCCTCCAATAATCCCCCCGTAGCGCCCCTGGTCCGGTCTGGCCCCGCTGGCTGGAGCTGGACTGGACATCGTAGGAGCGGATTGCTTAAGCTCCGGTGTGGAGCAGCTGACCGGTACCTGACCAGGCACCGGTGACCCAGGCACGGGTTGTGCAGGACTGACGATGCGCACCCCTGGCTTGGTGCGTAGAGCAGGAACGGGCCGGACCGGGCTGACGATGCGCACCCCTGGCTTGGTGCGTGGAGCAGGAACGGGCCGGACCGGGCTGACGATGCGCAACCCTGGCTTGGTGCGTGGAGCAGGAACGGGCCGGACCGGGCTGACGATGCGCACCCTTGGCTTGGTGCGTGGAGCAGGAACGGGCCGGACCGGGCTGACGATGCGCACCCCTGGCTTGGTGCGTGGAGCAGGAACGGGCCGGACCGGGCTGACGACTCGCACCCCTGGCTTGGTGCGTGGAGCAGGAACGGGCCGGACCGGGCTGACGACTCGCACCCCTGGCTTGGTGCGTGGAGCAGGAACGGGCCGGACCGGGCTGACGATGCGCACCCCTGGCTTGGTGCGTGGAGCAGGAACGGGCCGGACCGGGCTGACGACGCGCATCCCTGGCTTGGTGCGAGGAGCAGGAACAGGCCGGGCCGGGCTGGCGACGCACACCGTAGGCTTGGTGCGAAGGGCAGGAACAGGCCGGGCCGGGCTGGCGACGCACACCGTAGGCTTGGTGCGAGGAGCAGGAACAGGCCGGGCCGGGCTGACGACTCGCACCGTAGGCTTGGTGCGAGGGGCAGGAACAGGCCGGGCCGGGCTGGCGACGCACACCGTAGGCTTGGTGCGAGGAGCAGGAACAGGCCGGGCCGGGCTGGCGACGCACACCGTAGGCTTAGTGCGAGGAGCAGGAACAGGCCGGGCCGGGCTGGCGACGCACACCGTAGGCTTGGTGCGAGGAGCAGGAACAGGCCGGGCCGGGCTGGCGACGCACACCGTAGGCTTGGTGCGAGGAGCAGGAACAGGCCGGGCCGGGCTGACGACTCGCACCGTAGGCTTGGTGCGAGGGGCAGGAACAGGCCGGGCCGGGCTGGCGATGCACACCGTAGGCTTGGTGCGAGGAGCAGGAACAGGCCGGGCCGGGCTGGCGACGCACACCGTAGGCTTAGTGCGAGGAGCAGGAACAGGCCGGGCCGGGCTGGCGACGCACACCATAGGCTTGGTGCGAGGAGCAGGAACAGGCCGGGCCAGGCTGGCGACGCACACCGTAGGCTTGGTGCGAAGGGCAATTTCCAATATCCTCGCCCACGTGAAAATTCAGTAAGAGTAATGTATATGACAATTATATGATGGTCCGACCGCATTCTGTCCCCTATCAACACTTTTTAAACTTTTGGTGCCAACGAGAATGAGATAAGAAAGAAGTCAAGACGACTAGCTTGATTGAGTCTCCTCCATGTATATCTCACTAGATCAGGATATTTAAGCCTCCACATATCTAGTTCTAATGTATCCATGACATTCACGATTTCCTTAAGAGCATGTGGGTGATTGTTTGTGGTGTGATTTCCTTTACGGTCCATTGAGCTATTTAAAACAGTATTATAATCCCCCACCATAATAATATTGTCTTGAATTGCTTGCAGGGTTGATAATTTATTAAATATATTGTCAAAGAAGTGTGGATCATCATTATTTGGTCCGTAAAGGTTAATTAGCCATATCTGTTTATGGTCCAATAACATATTTAAAATAATCCATCTACCTTGCGTATCTATTTGGACAATTTGCACATTCGGATTGAAATTACTATTAATTAATATCATCACCCCTTTTGAATTTCTTTGCCCATGGGAGAAGTATATTTCGTCCCCCCATTCCTTTTTCCACGCAACTTCATCTCGAATTGTTGAATGAGTTTCCTGTAAACAATAAATATTATATTCCTTCTCTTTGAGCCATTAAAATATTGTTCTTCTTTTGTTATTATCAGCTAAGCCATTACAATTATAACTGGCTATACTTATTTCACCATACACCATAATGAGATACAAGTTTCAAGTCTATTTATCATTATATATGTTTGTAAATTTACCAATAAAAAATACTGTAATGATTGAGTGTCCATATAGCTGTACGGTGATATTTGCATTGTTACTAAGTAACCCTTCAATTTTTCTCCACTAATTCCCCCGTTAAAGCCCCTCCCCATCCCAAGTTGAGCCGTCATCCCAGTGATCGGCATCCCACCCACGTCCCTCCGGATCCCTAAGGCCCCGAGAGGCCAGGACCCATCCATCGAAAACAGCACACATTGCCACCCACAAAACAGAAGCAGATTAACTGCCAAAAGCATTTCCAATGCTGTCACCTCTATATATATATAACTATAAAAAAAAAATATATATATATTCAAATATCTTGCATATTTTATTTTCCATCATTATCAATTAATATGCATAATAATGTCGGCAGTTCATGCGTAGGATTTTAACATATAACCCGGATTGCCATTGTATTACATTTAATTTATTGACAAGCAATTATTATCCTAGCAAACAATTACCGCGGTCCATCCCATACTCCCCCCAACATCCCCACCCCCCCACAACAGACGCGGGACAAACATACACGCACATACTCACATACTCCAACACACTCAACCCCCCTCCCCCACAATCAACCATAAAATCAGATACTCAACGGTTGTTACATCCCAGAGCCCAACTCAAGAATGGACCCGATTTACGGGTGCACATACAGTTACAGCTGATTGAGAAAGCATGCAAGATTGAGCAGGAATTGACAACAATGTGAGATTTGATTAATCTATTTAATCTATGTCAAGTCCTAGGTGATGGAGATCAGATCCACCCTCTTCACCTTAGACACAAACACTCTGGTTTGCAGGGCCGTGGGGAGACCAAGCAGAGGAAGGAGGCGGCAGGCCTTGGAAAAGCGGTCCACAATGATCAGGATGGTGGTGTTACCTTGGGAGAGGGGAAGATCAGTCAGGAAATCAACACTCAGGTGAGACCATGGTCGTTGTGGAACTGGTAAAGGTTGTAACTTACCCGCTGGGAGGTGCCAAGGTGCCTTACTCTGGGCGTACACCGAGCAGGAGGAGACATACACCCTCACGTCCTTAGCCAAGGTAGGCCACCAGTACTTTCCGGTCAGGCAGCGCACTGTACGACCGATACCTGGGTGACCAGAGGAGGGTGACGTGTGTGCCCAGTAGATCAGACGATCACGGATAAGAGTAGGCATGTACTGCAGCCCAGCTGGACACTGAGGTGGAGATGGCTCTGTGCGTAACGCCTGCTCTATATCCGCGTCCATCGCCCATACTACCGGCACCACAATGCAGGAGGCCAGGAGTATGGGGGTGTTGTCTCTGGGCCTCTCCTCTGTGTCATACAGCCGTGACAACGCGTTTGCCTTCACGTTCTTCATACCCGGGATGTATGATAGGGTGAAATCAAACCGGGTGAAGAATAGGGCCCACCTGGCCTGGCGACGATTCAGCCTCCTCGCTGCCCGGATGTACTCCAGATTACGGTGGTCCGTCCAGACGAGGAAAGGGTGTTTCGCCCCTTCGAGCCAATGCCTCCACACGGTCAAGGCTCGGACAACAGCCAACAGCTCCCGATCACCAACGACGTAGTTCTGCTCTGCCGGGCTGAACTTCTTAGAGAAGAAGGTACAGGGGCGGAGCTTGGGTGGCATGCCCGAGCGTTGAGATAGGACAGCGCCTATCCCTACCTCGGACGCATCCACCTCCACTACGAACGGTAGTGATGGATCGGGGTGGGCCAGTACCGGGGCTGAGGTGAACAGACCCCTCAGGTTATTGAAGGCCCTGTCAGCCTCAGCAGACCAGCGGAGCCGGGACGGCCCACCCTTCAACAGAGATGCAATGGGAGCTGCGACCTTGCCAAAGCCCCGGATAAACCTCCGATAGTAGTTGGCGAAGCCAAGAAAGCACTGCATCTCCTTAACCGTGGTGGGAGTCGGCCAATTACGCACGGCTGAAATGCGATCTCCCTCCATCTCCACACCTGACGTGGTAATGTGGTATCCGAGGAAGGAGACGAACTGCTGGAAAAACATACACTTCTCTGCCTTGGCATAAAGGTCATTTTCCAACAGTCGGGCCAGCACTTTGCGAACCAGGGACACATGCTCGGCGCGCGTAGCGGAATACACCAGAATGTCATCGATGTAGACCACTACACCGCGACCAAGCATGTCCCGAAACACCTCGTTCACAAAGGACTGGAAGACGGATGGAGCATTCATCAAACCGTAGGGCATCAGCAGGTATTCATAATGCCCCGTGGTTGTGCTGAATTCTGTCTTTCACTCATCCCCCTCTCAGACACGCACCAGGTTGTACGCACTCCTGAGATCTAATTTGGTGAAGAAGCGCGCCCCATGCATTGACTCGATCACTGAAGGAATGAGGGGGAGAGCATAACTAAATCTTATCGTCTCCTTGTTCAGTTGTCGATAATCAATGCAAGGGTGCAGACCGCCGTCTTTCTTCTTCACAAAAAAGAAACTCAAGGAGGCGGGTGAAGTGGAGGGACGTATATACCCCTGGCGCAGGGATTCAGTGATGTATGTTTCCATAGCCTCCGTTTCAGCCTGTGACAGGGGATACACATGACTCCTGGGTTTTAGAAAACGCGTGCGCCAAATCGAGGTATTCGGGGGGAATGCGCACGGTGGAGGTACTGTCTGGACTTTCCACCGTGGTTGCACCAACGGAAACACTTAGACACCTACCCTGACACTCTCGCGACCACCCCGTGAGAACCCTCTGCAGCCATGGGAAGGTGGGGTTGTGGAGTGCTAACCAAGGGATACCTAATACCACAGGGAAAGCAGGAGATTCAATAATAAATAAATAAAGTGACTTGCTCACAATGAGTCTCGTGGGTAATCATGGTGACTGGTGCTGTAACTTCCTTAACAAACACGGACCCTAATGGTCGACTATCAAGTGCTCTGATGGGGAGTGGAATGGATAGGGGAACCAATGAAATGCCTAGACTGTGTGAGAATGCCCTGTCCATAAAGTTCCCAGCTGCGCCTGAATCGACTAGCGCCTTACACTGGGGAACTACCATGTGATCAGGAAAGTAGATGGGTAGGGAACAGTGCGCAACAGAGGGCTCTGAACGAGTGTGGGTGTTCGATACCTGGGGTGATGCGAGAGTGCCCTGCCTGCCGCCTCCAGACCCAAAAGAACGCTGACGACAACGTGCGGTGTAATGTCCCTTTGTGCCACCAGAGTGACACTGGCGCTGTCGTCCTCCGCTCTCTCGGATCGCGGTTTCATCCAGTTCCATCAGCTCGGGATCCGAGTCGGCTGGGGTGGGAATGGGCAGACCCCATCCAGGACATCCTCTGGCTGCCAGCAGGTTGTCCAAACGGATGGCCATATCCACCAGTTGCGTGAAGGACAACATGGTGTCCCGGCAGGCTAGCTCCCTTTGGACGTCCTCCCGCAGATGGCACCGGAAGTGGTCAATAGGGGCCCGCTCGTTCCACCCGGACCCAGCTGCTAGAGTCCAAAACTCCAAGGCAAAGTCCTGCGCAGTCCTCGGCCCCTGCCTCAGGTGGACCAGCCACTCGCCCGCCTCTCGACCCTCGGGCGGGTGATCAAAGACAGCTTGAAATAGGTGAGCGAACTCCCCGTAGTTGTCCAACGCGGTTCCTCCTTCGTTCCAGACCGAGTTGGCCCACTCCAGGGCTTTCCCTGAGAGGCAGGAAACGAGGGCGGACACCTTCTCCCGCTCCGATGGGGCCGGCCTGATGCTGGAGAAGCAGAGCTCCAGTTGGAGGAGGAATCCTTGGCAGAGAGCAGCTGTCCCGTCAAACTCCCGTGGTCAGGATATATGGATCCCTCTGAGTGCTGGGGTATGGGTGGCTGGATCCGGTTGCCCAGCTGGTCTCGACAGATTGGGTCCTCTCCTCTCCAGGCGTTGGACGATCTGAAGAACCCGATCCATTGCTTCTCCCAAGCTGGCTAGCATCGTTGAATGCTCCTGGACCCGTGCCACGACTCCAGGCATGCGCTCCTCTCCCGCTGACTCCATAGCGGGTGGGTGATTCTGTGAGAGTGTGATTTGAAGGAGTCAGGCGCAGGAGGGTAAATCACAGAATACAGAGTTATTCCGTCGTACACAGTTACGCTGGATAGCGTCAACAGTCCAGTGCACAAAACAGGCGCACTGGAACAAATACAGGCACACAGGGAAAATATACACCGGCAATACAACGTACAGGTAGCTCCACCGAGCTACACTCATCTCACATGAAACAATCAGCCACAAGGACAAGGGGGCAGAGGAAACACTTATACATGTACTAATGAGGGGAATATGAACCAGGTGTGTGTAATTGACAAGACAAGACAAATGGAATGATGAGATATGGAGCGGCAGTGGCTAGAAGGCCGGTGACGATGAACGCCGAAGCCTGCCCGAACAAGGAGGGGAGGCAACGTCGGAGGAAGTCGTGACAGCCCGGCCATCTAGATGTGTGAAAGTTAGTGGATAAGCTAATGATCCATCATGTATGACATTCCTGGGAGTGTATAAACTTATTTTTTGTATTACAATATCATTTTTGTATGTTCTTTATAGTTATGTACTTGAAAATGTATCAATTGACCAATTCGGCACATTTGGGCAGACTTGATTCAAAATAGTCCAGTATTGCAATGCTTCACTGGATCAAACTGGAACTTTGCACACGCACTGCTGCCATCTATTGGCCAAAATCTAAATTGCGCCTAAACTGCAATATTTTATTGTGGCCTTTCTCTTTTCAAAGATGATGGAAAAAATAAATAAATAGAAAACGCATGTTTTTTTGTTTGTATTATCTTTTACCAGATCTAATGTGTTATATTATCCTACATTAATTTCACATTTCCACAAACTTCAAAGTGTTTCCTTTCAAATGGTATGGCATTTTAGGCGAAAATTGAAAAAAAAGGGTCCAGTTACTAAAATCTGCCAGCAGTAATTGTCCGACAGTTGAAATGTCTACCTCGTGTATTTTAGTGTGTTTTCTTTAGCATACAGTACCAGTCAAAAGTTTGGACACACATACTCATTTGAGGGTTTTTTATTTTTACTATTTTTTTACATTGTAGAATAATAGTGAAGACATCAAAACTATGAAATAACACATATGGAATCATGTAGTAACCAAAAAAGTGTTAAACAAATCAAAATATATTTTATATTTATATAGATCCTTTGCCTTGATGACAGCTTTGCACACTTTTGGCATTCTCTCAACCAGCTTCATGAGGTAGTCACCTGGAATGCATTTCAATTAAGAGGTGTGCCTTGTTAAAAGTTAATTTGTGGAATTTCTTTCCTTCTTAATGCTTTTGAGCCAATCAGTTGTGTTGTGACAAGGTAGGGGTGGTATACAGAAGCTAGCCCTATTCGGCAAGAACAGCTCAAATAAGCAAAGAGACATGAAGGTCAGTCAATATGGAAAATGTCAAGAACTTTTTAAAGTTTCTTCAAGAGCAGTCACAAAAACCATCAAGCGCTATGATGAAACTAGCTCTCATGAGGATCGCCACAGGAATGGAAGACCCAGAGTTACCTCTGCTGCAGAGGATAAGTTAATTAGAGTTACCAGCCTCAGAAATTGCAGCCCAAATAAATGCTTTGCGGAGTTCAAGTCACAGACACATCTCAACATCAACTGTTCAGAGGGGACTGTGTGAATCAGGCCTTTATGGTCGAATTGCTGCAAAGAAACCACTACTAAAGGACACCAATCAGAAGAAGAGACCTGCTTGGGCCAAGAAACACGAGCAATGAACATTAGACTGGTGGAAATGTGTCCTTTGGTCTGGAGTCCAAATTGGAGATTTTTGTTTCCAACTGCCGTGGGTTTGTGAGACGCGGTGTGGGTGAACGGATGATCTCCACATGTGTATTTCTCACCGTAAAGCATGGAGGAGGAGGTGTTATGGTGTGGGGGTTCTTTGCTGGTGACACTGTCTGTGATTTATTTAGAATTCAAGGCACACTTAACCAGCATGGTTACCACAGCATTCTGCAGCGATACGCCATCCCATTTGGTTTGGGCTTAGTGGGACGATCATTTATTTTTCAACAGGACAATGACCCAACACACCTCCAGGCTATATAAGGGCTATTTTACCAAGAAGGAGAGTGATGGAGTGCTGCATCAGATGGCCTCCACAATCCCCCGACCTCAACCCAATTGAAATGGTTTGGGATGAGTCGGACGGCAGAGTGAAGGAAAAGCAGCCAACAAGTGCTCAGCATATGTGGGAACTCCTTCAAGACTGTTGGAAAAGCATGCCAGGTAAAGCTGGTTGAGAGAATGCCAAGAGTGTGCAAAGCTGTCGTCAAGGCAAAGGGTGGCTATTTGAAGAATTTCAAATATAAAATTTATTTTGATTTGTTTAACACTTTTTTGGTTACTACATTATTCCATATGTGTTATTTCATAGTTTTGATGTCTTCACTATTATTCTACAATGTAGAAACTAGTAAAAATAAAGAAAACCCCTTGAATGAGTAGGTGTGTCCAAACTTTTGACTGGTACTGTATATCATATAACTGTCTGAGTCATCTCCAGTAGGCCTGCTGAGAAAATTGTTTCCAACTTTCTGAAGAAAATTGGTTTTCTGTTGGAACAAGCCTGGGTGTATGGATTCAGATTAACACAGAGCACACACACACATGCAGGCACACAAGGACACACAAGCCAACCCCATATCTAGCCTTGTGTTTGAGTGTATGTGTGATGAGATAAGGGGATTACAGTGTCAGTGTGGTGGTTCTGGTGAGACTGACTAACATGGCAAGCTCTTCAGTAATCCTCATAATCCATCTGGACGCAATGGCTGCCCCCTGACCCTCCCTGGCCCACACACGCAAGAAGGGGTGCACACACATCACACACGCACACACACACACCACTTGTAGCCTATACTTGTTATACTGTTCACTACAAGCGCATCTTGACTACCGGCTGACAGGAGGTTACAGAAACTGCCTTAAATCCAGGAGTTACAACCCGTGACACCCTACCGCTGTTGCGAAGTGAAATAATGCAACTTTATAAACTATCCATTCACCCTGGAACCACAGGAGATTCAGGACATCTGCTCGCGTAGTGCCACGTCCTTTCACAACGTCGTGTGCTCGTGCTGGTCTCTCCACATAAAACTACTGTCTCTTGTCATGCAGAAAAGCACTTGTTCTAGCGGTAGATATTGTGATGCTAATTCCAATGGCAGTAAACAGATGTTGTGTTGAAGCTGCCATGTTATCCATATGTTTGGGGTGTATAAAAGGATGTTTAAAACGCTATCATAATATTTGCTTCTGCATTTCAATGGGTTGGATAGAGGATTCGGCTACTTCGCCAACAGGCACATTTCAGTGCCAAATGTTGATTTCTTTCAACAATTCCAGTCTGTTAAAGTAATTTTAAAAAATAGTAGATTTTTGTAATTATGTCATGTAACAAAAGGCTATCATATTTTCAAGTTTTAAATATTAAACGCAAAACACTTGTCTGAAAACCTAAAGTTATAATCAGCCTACATTATAAGGTTGCTTTAACGCATGTAGCCATGATGAGTGAATTGTTTGTAGGCTTATAACTCGTCATTGGAAATCAAATCAACAGATAATAGGTAATTATCTCTCTCTATAGTTTGCTAGGATTGGTCGGCTCTATTGTCAATCATACGCCCCAAGCCTAAGGGGGATGCATGGGATGTAGCCTACTCATCTATTCGCGGTAGTGCGCTCCCTCTCGCTCACTTGCCTGTTGGCCAAGTGATGGAAACAACAGCGGAGTCTTTCTTGGACGCACAGCGCGCGGACACACCTGACGCGAGTATCTTTTCGTTTCGTTTGGAATTCAGTATGAACCGAGCTGGAAAGGAGATGCATTTATCACTAAATAATAAGAAGTCCGTTATAATTAGTGTACAGGCAAGTTGTGGAATTATGCCAATTTCACCAGCATTTTTGCAGTGGAAGAGGAGCGAATAACTTTAGCCAATATGCGTTTTTGGATGTTGTCTCGTCTCGCCCGACTGTCCTATGGAATATAGCCCAATATATCACAACCTACATGTTGTCTCATCATCCCCCGTGAAGAATAAACTCTTTGTTTTCTGCATCATGTTGTCCCTGTGGGTGTATATGATCTATTGCTGCGTCGGATACTGTTCAACCATGCCAAGTCTGATGGTCAGTACAGCCAGCAGTAAACATTCACAACATCACGAAGAAGTGGACCCCAACAGAACTCAACCCCGACTCCAAAACGAAGTGGACTTGGAATCCGGACACCAAGAAGATCCGTTAGATTCTTTAGATCCGCTATTCGGCGTATCATCCAGGGACTTGTTAAATAATGAGAATGATTTGGACAGCAGAAGAGGGGAGGACTGGGATGAGATTCGAAGCGAGCAGAGGACGTTGGATAATAATGTCGTGTCAAGTCTCTTCAACGAGTCAGGGCCGTCGGAGAGTAAGAAATTGCCCCAAGCGATTATCATCGGGGTGAAGAAGGGAGGCACGCGGGCGCTGCTGGAGTTCCTCCGCGTGCATCCTGACATCAGAGCTGTCGGGGCCGAGCCGCACTTCTTTGATCGGAACTATGACAAGGGACTGGAGTGGTACAGGTACATTTCATACACTTAATAACGTTAACTGATTAGAATATAAACAAATGATATATGGACTACTGATGTAATTCATAATTTGCCATTTAAATGAGCCCATCTATTTAATTTTTTTATCCATCTTAATTTCTAGGCTATTAATCAGTCTATAGCACATGCATATGTCACAGGTTGGCTAGAATGATAATGTATATTGAGCTGTGAGTTGACTTGTCGATTAATGGGTTTCTGATATATATACCGTTATTTTTAGAGAGTCACAAAGAACATCAAACAAATCCTGAAGGCTGCCAGTGAGTTCCCTGGCCTCTATATCTCTTCATATAACTACTAGAGGACTAATTCATACAGTGTCTTTAAAACACCTCTAACATAACATGGAACAGTAAGATTAGATGGACATATGGCCATTGTGCTGAGTGGAAACAAAAAACAGATTGATTAGCATGGATTAAAACACACACACATACACACGCACACACAAACACCACACACAAACACATGTTAATATAGAATAGAAATAGGCCTACTCCACACAATGGTAACAATTCGTTAAAGTGATCAGATCCTGTAGTTAAGCCATGTTGAAACTAGAACATTAGTGTAATTAAAGTAGTGACCATTCATTATGGCTTGTGTGGTTTCACACAAGCCAATATGAATGTGTAGACACTATGGGTATCCAATGGAATGTGTTTATGAAT
This sequence comes from Coregonus lavaretus, assembly GCF_964263955.1. NCBI lineage: Eukaryota > Metazoa > Chordata > Actinopteri > Salmoniformes > Salmonidae > Coregonus > Coregonus lavaretus. The sequence continues at coordinate 63,033,257 of NC_139989.1, forward strand.
GTATATCTTGTTCAGGTGAAAATGAAACACATTTTCATTGGGCCAATAAAGCTATAATAAAGCTATAATAAGGCTATAGGTCTCTCCTCACAGTGTCATAAGTGTGAACTGAGGAATGTATCACTCTAACAGCTGACTACCACCTTGGTGTACTAAAAGAGTCCATATAAATTATAGGCCTGAGTCATAGGTAGAGTCCCAAATGGCACCATATTCTCTAGTGCATTACTTCTGACCAGGGCCCATAGGCTCTGGTCAAAAGAAGTGGACTATGTAGGGAATAGGGTGCAATTTGGGGACGCAGTCTATAATGGCCTAATAAAAGGGTCCATATTCAATGCTGCACCTTAAATGACTCATAGAAACTGACTTGTTTGACAGTTCCTTCTTAGAGCTCAGACAAACATTATTCAGCTTCCATTCAGTTTGACAGTTCCTTCTAGAGCTCAGACAAACATTCTAGAGCTTCTATTCAGTTTTGATTCTGGAGTTTAGACCCAAACAGCACATGGTTTACAGGTCAACAGGTTAAATCTCCTGGTAGCCAGAAGCATCGTAATTCAATTGAGTGCTCCCGGTTCCAGGTATTGATTCTTAGGCTGTAATTCCCTTTACAACAATACAGCTTTAACCATGCCTTGTTCCCAAATGGCACCCTATTCCCTAAATAGTGCACAACTTTTGACCAGAGCTCATAGGGTTCATATCAAAAGTAGCACACTATATAGGGAATAGGGTGCCATTTGGGACACATACAATTACTTAATTTCAAATTCCAGGGATTCAAAGCTATAGGAACACTGAACAGTTAGCCCAGTATTCAACAATGTGTGGTTGTAATGATCAATATGTCAGTGCATCTCAGTGAGTTCCCAGTGTTAGCTATACCTGTTGTAGCCCACAGCATCACCACAGGCTTCTCTCAGTTGTAAACAACTAACCTGTTCCTGATTCAATCATTGACATGACCGCTGTAAAGTATCAGAGTGACATGTAGAGTTAAATAGTTTAAGGAATTCTGTGGTTTTGATTGAAGACAGAAAACAGCAGATGAGCCACTTTATCAACATTTAAACATGTATCTTTGTTGGTTTCTTTGAGGAGCCATCTAAATTGACTTGAGCCATGGAGATTAGCAGTCAATGTCAAAGGCTTCTTAATGCTACTATAGTTCAAAGCTGTCTTCATAAAGCTTTCTTCATAACCCTACAATGGGGGAAGTGAGGGGAGCAATGTTCAAAGGACTTCTGGGTTAAGCTGCTCCAAGAATTTCCAGACAGTTTTAGGACACTTGTGTTGAGGTTGACCACCGCACTGTGAGAGGGCAGAGGAAGGATCTTTAGTGCATATTCACTGACTGAGAAAAAAGAGAACACATTTAACAAGGAACAGACAGTTTCTTCTTCTGGTGTTTTATGGAGTCTATAAGTATCATATTTCATTACTCAATCAGTCACTGTTCAATCAGAATGGCAATCTGATGTAATATAATCTGTGTTGCAAAGAATGTAATATGATCTGTATTGATCATAGAAGCTGGAGGCTATTGGCATAGATAATGAGCTGGAAGACAGTAGCGTCTGAATGACAACTGACATATTTATGTTTGTTGAAGGTGAACATGCAACAGCTCATCCTATCGCTCAGAACAGGTATTTCTAAACACATTAGAGCTGCAGGTTCATAGACGTACTATACAGCTGCTTGTTGTTGTACCCATGACCGTACCCATGACACAGTGGGAAAACACAGTGCAGTTGTATCTGTAGGATTTAATGAAAGAACCCTGTAGCTGATTCCCTGGAGTGGTTGTTAGGTTAATTAAAACCCCTCAGCTTGAGTAAGCCCAGCCAGACCATTCAGACCCCAGTCAGACCAGAGCACCATAACCTCAGACAGCCAAGGAACACTACAGCGACCACTTAATGATGGTTCTGTTCAGGGACTAGGGAGAGAGGGAGGGGAAACCCCAGAGGTCTCTGTACTAATGACCATCACTAGTGACCATCACCACCCTGGACCAACAGAGGCATCTCCCTCTACTCTGTCTTTTAGTGAAGTCACAGTGGAGGGAGAGAGGGCCAAGGTCACATGATCATCCACATACCAACCAGCAAACTTACTGTTAAAACATTCTAGATGCTCAGAAAGGGTGCCAGTTATTCGGTGCTTACTTGAGCTGGCCTAACTCTTTCACCATGGAGGATAGTCCTCTTACCATTAGGTTAGTTATTTCAGTGTTGGTCCTAACTTGATCCTTAGGAGGGGATGGAGAGGGAGAGGGTATAGATATGGTGTGGCTTTACTGCCTCTTCAAAAGCCTCCACCACTGTCTAATTATCAGTCAGTTGCCTGGGGAGAAGAGGTGCAGGGGAGGGAATGAGGGGGCTGAGGAGAAGCTCTGCTGGGTGGCCTGGTCCAGGCCCCAGTCCCCCGTGGAGGCATTGATCTCTGCTGCCCACATCTCCACACTGTTGGTCCAACACAGAGGAGTGCTGTAGAAGCCCCTCCCCCCCGCAGTCTAGAGCCACACATCATGGAACAGTGACTTGAATGGGGATTCTCATCTAGTCATTCTATTTCTATGGCCAAGGCCTGTCGTAGCGGGGACTCCAGCCACAGATATAGCCAGTTGGCCACGCTTTTCACAGAATATAGACACGCTTTCACAGAATATAGACACGCTTTCACAGAATATAGACATGCTTTCACAGAATATAGACACGCTTTCACAGAATATAGACATGCTTTCACAGACTATAGACATGCTTTCACAGAATATAGACATGCTTTCACAGAATATAGACACGCTTTCACAGAATATGGACACGCTTTCACAGACTATAGACACGCTTTCACAGAATATAGACACGCTTTCACAGAATATAGACATGCTTTCACAGAATATAGACATGCTTTCACACAGAGGCAGAAAGACAGGAGCCGCCAGACAAATTGTAGGCTACACGCTCACTCATACAGGAGGATGGGAGGGAGCGCGGGAGGAGGGAACTCTAAAAGACGTGGGAATGTTTTCCCATTCCGACCTTCCTCCTCCTTTTGCTATAAGTCACTGTTTTATTTCCCAGTTAGACTTCTTGACTTATTCTCTTCTTGCTACTATGCATTTAGAGAGGAGGACAGAGGACAGAGGACAGAGGACAGAGGACATCTGGGCACCACATGCTGCTGGAAATAAAAGGCATGAAGTGATCCTGGAAAACGGCCCTATTTTGTTGAAATATGATAGTGTGGGGTTTTTCTATTCTCGTCAGTTTCCAGATTTCCTTTTTTTGTGAAACAATGATTGGTTGTATTCTAATCCTCTCCTTGCTCTCTCACTGACATTGTCAGAGGAAGGGAAACAGTTATTCTAACCCCAAACAGAGCTGCAGGGGAGCTGGGTTGGAGCTGGGTCGGCGCTGGGTCGGAGCTGGGTCGGAGCTGGGTCGGAGCTGGGTCGGCGCTGGGTTTGGGATAGGTAGATAGAGAGAGAGAAGTGTCTGAGTCCCAAACGGCACCCTATCCCCTATATAATGCACTACTTTTGACCAGAGCATTATGGGCCCTGGTCAAAAGTAGTGCATTTTCTAGGAAACAGAGTGCTGTTGGGGACGCAGCCAGAGAGAGTGCAGTACATTGAAAGTGAGTCTTTAGAAGCTGCAGCGGCGGTGGGGGTATACAGCTGAAAGAGGAGCAGAGGAACCCCTGGGGTTTATATTAACCCTAGTGATAATAGAACATGGCAATTAGAGTGAAACGTGTTTTCTCTTCACTTCACGTTGTATGCAAATGTCCCTCAGGAGAGGGAAAGTTATTTTTCAACCAACACAGCTTGAACCCTTCGGAACGTTGCCTGCAAATGGAATTCTGGCTTCTGGAACTCTGAGGCCAGCAGGATGGGTCGATTGTTAACACTAAGCCTCAGGGTTCGCTATTCTGATCTGAAAGTTGACTCTCCTCCTGAGGTCTTTCAGAATGAGAAGTTGCATTTCCCTTGAGGTAGTTCATACAAGTCCACTTGGTTTTCTTTTTGCTGACTCAACAAACCCTTAGTATTTTTCATGGACATAGGGGAATAAAATGGTTTAAGAAGCGGGAAAGCCCTCCATGTAGATACTTCCCAGCCAGATTCAATGCATCAGCATATTGATAGGCAGGAAAAGAACAAAATCTCTGTTGAGAATGAGGAAAGGGCCCAAAGGGGGGTACAGGGCTAGGTATTGAAACATGCTGCCATTTGTTTCTGAAAATTCCTGAAATAGTTGGCTTTTAGCTAACTCAGCTGTGTGAACAGCATTGGTTAAGACCTACTTTTATTTCTTGAAGTTCAACAGCTGGAAAACTAAAGTTAATCTCTCAACAAACAGGTGGTAAAACCTGTTTTTTTTATTGGAGGTTATCAGACCATAAACACTTTGTCAGACACTTAGAAGTACATGGAAACATTAAGAGGTTCAGTTCAGTTGTTTAGTTCTCTCCTTCTCTATCCTCCTGGAGTTGTTGTTTAGTTCTCTCCTCTATCCTCCTGGAGTTGTTGTTTAGTTCTCTCCTCCTCTATCCTCCTGGAGTTGTTGTTTAGTTCTCTCCTTCTCTATCCTGTTGTAGTTGTTGTTTAGTTCTCTCCTTTTCTATCCTCCTGGAGTTGTTGTTTAGTTCTCTCCTTCTCTATCCTTCTGGAGTTGTTGTTTAGTTCTCTCATTCTCTATCCTTCTGGAGATGTTGTTTAGTTCTCTCCTTCTCTATCCTCCAGGAGTTGTTGTTTAGTTCTCTCATTCTCTATCCTCCTGGGGTTGTTGTTTATTTCTCTCCTTCTCCATCCTCCTGGAGTTGTTGTTTAGTTCTCTCCTTCTCTATCCTGTTGGAGTTGTTGTTTAGTTCTCTCCTTTTCTATCCTCCTGGAGTTGTTGTTTAGTTCTCTCCTTCTCTATCCTTCTGGAGTTGTTGTTTAGTTCTCTCCTTCTCTATCCTCCTGGAGTTGTTGTTTAGTTCTCTCCTTCTCTATCCTCCTGGGGTTGTTGTTTAGTTCTCTCCTTCTCTATCCTCCTGGAGTTGTTGTTTAGTTATTTCCTCTATCCTCCTGGAGTTGTTGTTTAGTTATCTCCTTCTCTATCCTCCTGGAGTTGTTTTTTAGTTCTCTCCTTCTCTATCCTCCTGGAAATGTTGTTTAGTTCTCTCCTTCTCTATCCTCCTGGAAATGTTGTTTAGTTCTCTCCTCCTCTATCCTCCTGGAGTTGTTGTTTAGTTATCTCCTCCTCTATCCTCCTGGAGTTGTTGTTTGTTCACTCCTTCTCTATCCTCCTGAAGTTGTTGTTTAGTTCTCGCCTTCTCTATCCTCCTGGAGTTGTTGTTTAGTTCTCTCCTCCTCTATCCTCATGGAGTTGTTGTTTAGTTCTTTCCTCTTCTATCCACCTGGAGTTGTTGTTTAGTTCTCTCCTTCTCTATCCTCCTGGAGTTGTTGTTTAGTTCTCTCCTTCTCTATCCTGTTGGAGTTGTTGTTTAGTTCTCTCCTTCTCTATCCTCCAGGAGTTGTTGTTTAGTTCTCTCCTTCTCTATCCTCCTGGGGTTGTTGTTTATTTCTCTCCTTCTCCATCCTCCTGGAGTTGTTGTTTAGTTCTCTCCTTCTCTATCCTGTTGGAGTTGTTGTTTAGTTCTCTCCTTTTCTATCCTCCTGGAGTTGTTGTTTAGTTCTCTCCTTCTCTATCCTTCTGGAGTTGTTGTTTAGTTCTCTCCTTCTCTATCCTCCTGGAGTTGTTGTTTAGTTCTCTCCTTCTCTATCCTCCTGGGGTTGTTGTTTAGTTCTCTCCTTCTCTATCCTCCTGGAGTTGTTGTTTAGTTATTTCCTCTATCCTCCTGGAGTTGTTGTTTAGTTATCTCCTTCTCTATCCTCCTGGAGTTGTTGTTTAGTTCTCTCCTTCTCTATCCTCCTGGAAATGTTGTTTAGTTCTCTCCTTCTCTATCCTCCTGGAAATGTTGTTTAGTTCTCTCCTCCTCTATCCTCCTGGAGTTGTTGTTTAGTTATCTCCTCCTCTATCCTCCTGGAGTTGTTGTTTGTTCACTCCTTCTCTATCCTCCTGAAGTTGTTGTTTAGTTCTCGCCTTCTCTATCCTCCTGGAGTTGTTGTTTAGTTCTCTCCTCCTCTATCCTCATGGAGTTGTTGTTTAGTTCTTTCCTCCTCTATCCTCCTGGAGTTGTTGTTTAGTTCTCTCCTTCTCTATCCTCCTGGAGTTGTTGTTTAGGTCTCTCCTTCTCTATCCTCCTGGAGTTGTTGTTTAGTTCTCTCCTTCTCTCTCCTTCTGGAGTTGTTGTTTAGTTCTCTCTTCTCTATCATCCTGGAGTTGTTGTTTAGTTCTCTCCTTCTCTATCCTCCTGGAGTTGTTGTTTAGTTCTCTCCTTCTCTATCCTCCTGGAGTTGTTGTTTAGTTCTCTCCTTCTCTATCCTCCTGGAAATGTTGTTTAATTCTCTCTCTTCTCTATCATCCTGGAGTTGTTGTTTAGTTCTCTCCTTCTCTATCCTCCTGGAAATGTTGTTTAGTTCTCTCCTCCTCTATCCTCCTGGAGTTGTTGTTTAGTTCTCTCCTTCTCTATCCTCCTGGAGTTGTTGTTTAAGTCTTTCCTCCTCTATCCTCCTGGAGTTGTTGTTTAGTTCTCTGCTTCTCCATCCTCCTGGAGTTGTTGTTTAGTTCTCTCCTTCTCTATCCTCCTGGAGTTGTTGTTTAGTTCTCTCCTTCTCTATCCTTCTGGAGTTGTTGTTTAGTTCTCTCTTCTCTATCATCCTGGAGTTGTTGTTTAGTTCTCTCCTCCTCTATCCCCCTGGAAATGTTGTTTAGTTCTCTCCTCCTCTATCCTCCTGGAGTTGTTGTTTAGTTCTCTCCTTCTCTATCCTCCTGGAGTTGTTGTTTAAGTCTTTCCTCCTCTATCCTCCTGGAGATGTTGTTTAGTTCTCTCCTTCTCTATCCTCCTGGAGTTGTTGTTTAGGTCTCTCCTTCACTATCCTCCTGGAGTTGTTGTTTAGTTCTCTCCTTCTCTATCCTTCTGGAGTTGTTGTTTAGTTCTCTCTTCTCTATCATCCTGGAGTTGTTGTTTAGTTCTCTCCTTCTCTATCCTCCTGGAGTTGTTGTTTAGTTCTCTCCTTCTCTATCCTCCTGGAGTTGTTGTTTAGTTCTCTCCTTCTCTATCCTCCTGGAAATGTTGTTTAATTCTCTCTCTTCTCTATCATCCTGGAGTTGTTGTTTAGTTCTCTCCTTCTCTATCCTCCTGGAAATGTTGTTTAGTTCTCTCCTCCTCTATCCTCCTGGAGTTGTTGTTTAGTTCTCTCCTTCTCTATCCTCATGGAGTTGTTGTTTAAGTCTTTCCTCCTCTATCCTCCTGGAGTTGTTGTTTAGTTCTCTGCTTCTCCATCCTCCTGGAGTTGTTGTTTAGTTCTCTCCTTCTCTATCCTCCTGGAGTTGTTGTTTAGTTCTCTCCTTCTCTATCCTTCTGGAGTTGTTGTTTAGTTCTCTCTTCTCTATCATCCTGGAGTTGTTGTTTAGTTCTCTCCTCCTCTATCCTCCTGGAAATGTTGTTTAGTTCACTCCTTCTCTATCCTCCTGGAGTTGTTGTTTAGTTATCTCATTCTCTATCCTCCTGGAGATGTTGTTTAGTTCTCTCCTTCTATATCCTCCTGGAGTT
>NC_139989.1:63041127-63086127 GCF_964263955.1 Coregonus lavaretus
CATCCCCCCAGGCCGTGGCTCTGCCTCATGTTTCAAGTCAATAAATAAACAAAATAATTAATTAATTTGCCAAGCTCCCAACAGCAGATGCTTCAAGCTGGATGCTCTCTGATACGCCACAGAGTCCAATGGCAGCAGAGAAACAAACAGGACGGGTGAACAGAGCAGGGAATACAGTGTACTGATGTCAATGACCAGACCCCTGCTGATTAGACCCCTGCTGATTAGACCCCTGCTGATTAGACCACTGCTGATTAGACCACTGCTGATTAGACCCCTGCTGATTAGACCATTGCTGATTAGACCACTGCTGATGAGACCACTGCTGATGAGACCACTGCTGATGAGACCATTGCTGATAAGACCACTGCTGATGAGACCACTGCCGATGAGACCACTGCTTTGCTGTCCTGCTGTGTGAAGGTTGGATGAGAGCCAGGGCTGCATCTCTATAGTCTAATGTGGCTTCTTTCCTTCATCTCCTCTCCATCTACACTGATCTGAAAACACAGGATAAGTGAAAGCTATATGAAGGATGGCTGCTTATTACACAGCCTACTAAAAGACTGACGTCTGTCCACTATCAGCACATCAGGGTAGATAGGGGAAAGGAGACGAGGGGAGGAAGCCACTTTAGAGTATTGAGATAGACCCCATGACTGAATGGTAGTGCATCAGTCAGATAAAAGCAGTGAGCCAGAACACTGAACGGGCCATCAGCTTAGAACAGCACCCACCACTAGGGTGCTATAAACATGATGACCATGAAGTAGGACTGATCTCTTGAGGATGTTCAGGTTGGAACTCCCTGACATTTAATGATGAATAAAATGGTCGTTTTTACAGATGCATGTCTGATGAGAGTGGGTCTATACTGAGAGCTCATTTACTGAGGAAACGGCTTGTTCATCATGTTCACAATTACATAATAAAGCACAACATGCCAAAAGCGTTAATTTAGGCCTATGAATCTTATGATAAACAGTTAAAAACAGTTACATATGTTACAAAAGTATTGAGGGCACAATGTGTGCTGGTCCAGGATGCCTAACTATCCCAAATGGTACCCTATTCCCTTTAGAAGTAGCATGAGCCGTGGCGTGAGGCAGCTTGATGTACAAGTACTGCCCCTGGACAGGTCCTGGTCAAAAGAGTGCACTATGTAGGGAACAGGGTTCCATTTGGGACACAGACTGTGTCTTCCTAACAAAGCTCGGGGAACAGGATGAATGAAAACTCTCTCTCCATTCCATTCTAAAAGAAGCTCACGCGCACACACCACAATCTGTCTCAGCATTCCACGGCAGCCTGACCAAACTGTCCAATCAGAGCTAAGGGGGACAAGGGTACTTTATGTGTGTACGGTCTGCTGGCTGACACAGCAGGAAGCACCACGGCGGCCGGCCCGTCTGACCAGTGGACACGGCCAATAAACTAGGCCTGTAGTAGACTATAGAATTAGAATGACTAGAATACCCTGTAGAACATATAATTAGAATGACTAGAATGCTCTCTAGAACATAGAATGATGTTCAAGTCAACATAACATTCTGTGATGGGTGGACCAGACTACTGAGTGTAGGTTGGCTTCCCAGTCAAGCCCTGTGGCCCACCACTGAGACAGTCTCTCTATCTCCACACTACTTCCCCTCCCCTCCCCTCACCTCTCTCTCTCTCTCTCTCTCTCTCTCTCTCTCTCTCTCTCTCTCTCTCTCTCTCTCTCTCTCTCTCTCTCTCTCTCTCTCTCTCTCTCTCTCTCTCTCTCTCTCTCTCTCTCTCTCTCTCTCTCTCTCTCTCTCTCTCTCTCTCTCTCTCTCTCTCTCTCTCTCTCTCTCTCTTTCTCTCTCCCTGTCAGCATCATAGCCATTATGTCTCAGTTATTTAAGAACAAAATGAGAATTTATCTTGCCGTAAAACAGAGAATGAGTTGATTAGAGTAGGATTATAATAATATGTTACCCACCAGAAGCCCTGGTCAACCCATAGCCCCATCAAACCCTGTGTTGGTTTGATACAAAAGGAACACTGTGGGATATACAGTGGGGAAAAAAAGTATTTAGTCAGCCACCAATTATGCAAGTTCTCCCACTTAAAAAGATGAGAGAGGCCTGTAATTTTCATCATAGGTACACGTCAACTATGACAGACAAAAGGAGGAAAAAAAATCCAGAAAATCACATTGTAGGATTTTTTATGAATTTATTTGCAAATTATGGTGGAAAATAAGTATTTGGTCAATAACAAAAGTTTCTCAATACTTTGTTATATACCCTTTGTTGGCAATGACACAGGTCAAACGTTTTCTGTAAGTCTTCACAAGGTTTTCACACACTGTTGCTGGTATTCTGGCCCATTCCTCCATGCAGATCTCCTCTAGAGCAGTGATGTTTTGGGGCTGTCGCTGGGCAACACGGACTTTCAACTCCCTCCAAAGATTTTCTATGGGGTTGAGATCTGGAGACTGGCTAGGCCACTCCAGGACCTTGAAATACTTCTTACGAAGCCACTCCTTCATTGCCTGGGCGGTGTGTTTGGGATCATTGTCATGCTGAAAGACCCAGCCACGTTTCATCTTCAATGCCCTTGCTGATGGAAGGAGGTTTTCACTCAAAATCTCACGATACATGGCCCCATTCATTCTTTCCTTTACATGGATCAGTCGTCCTGGTCCCTTTGCAGAAAAACAGCCCCAAAGCATGATGTTTCCACCCCCATGCTTCACAGTAGGTATGGTGTTCTTTGGATGCAACTCAGCATTCTTTGTCCTCCAAACACGACGAGTTGAGTTTTTACCAAAAAGTTCTATTTTGGTTTCATCTGACCATATGACATTCTCCCAATCCTCTTCTGGATCATCCAAATGCACTCTAGCAAACTTCAGATGGGCCTGGACATGTACTGGCTTAAGCAGGGGGACACGTCTGGCACTGCAGGATTTGAGTCCCTGGCGGCGTAGTGTGTTACTGATGGTAGGCTTTGTTACTTTGGTCCCAGCTCTCTGCAGGTCATTCACTAGGTCCCCCCGTGTGGTTCTGGGATTTTTGCTCACCGTTCTTGTGATCATTTTGACCCCACGGGGTGAGATCTTGCGTGGAGCCCCAGATCGAGGGAGATTATCAGTGGTCTTGTTGTCACGCCCTGGCTCTGGGGACTATGTTATGTTGAGCCAGGGTGTGTAAGTCTATGTTTAATTTTCTATGTTGGTCTGAGTGACTCCCAATCAGAGGCAACGAGTGTCAGCTGGGTGTCTCTGATTGGGAGCCATATTTAACTGTTTGTCTTGCACTTTGTGTTTTGTGGTTTCTTGTTCCTTTTGGTTTGTGTATCGAAGGACTTCACGTTTCGTTATTTGTTTTGATCGTGTGATCTAGTCAATAAATATAAATATGTTCACCCGCAACGCTGCGCCTTGGTCCTCCTCCTTAAGCGATCGTGACAGAAGAAACCACCTTAACCAGACCAAGCAGCGTGTTCAGGAGCCATCGCTGGCAGATCTCCGTGGCAACCTCGACTGGATCAAGCAGCGTGACGAGGAGAGAGGATGGACGTGGGAGGAGATGATTGCGAGTCTGGCAAGAGGGAGGAGAGACCCCCAGGAAATTTGTAGGGGGGGGCTCACGACGTCGGGGCAGCAGGTGTACGGGTTAGAGCGGTGCAAAGCGTTGGCAGAGAAGGCCGCCAGGTTAGGGGGGCCACTGGGCACAGAGGAGAGGGAAAGTGTGGAGGCACGGCGAGAGGTACTGGGGTGTGTTACCAGTCCGGTCCGGCCCGTTCCTGATCCCTGCGTGGGGCCAGTGGTGTGTGTCCCCAGTACGGTCCGGCCTGTTCCTGCCATTCCCACCAAGTCAGTGGTGCGCGTCGTCAGCCCAGCCCGGCCTGTTCCTGCCATTCCCACCAAGTCAGTGGTGCGCGTCGTCAGCCCGGCCCGGCCTGTTCCTGCCATTCCCACCAAGTCAGTGGTGCGCGTCGTCAGCCCAGCCCGGCCTGTTCCTGCCATTCCCACCAAGTCAGTGGTGTGCGTCGACAGCCCAGCCCGGCCTGTCCCTGCTCCACGCACAAAGCCTACGGTGTGCGTCGCCAGCCCAGCCCGGTCTATTCCTGCTCCCCGCACCAAACCTACGGTGTGCGTCGACAGCCCAGCCCGGCCCGTTCCTGCTCTCCGCACCAAGTCTGTGGTGCGCGTCGCCAGCCCAGTCCGGCCCATCCAAGCTTCCCGCACCAAGCCAGTGGTGTGCGTCGTCAGTCCGGCACGGCCCGTGCCTGCTCTCCGCACCAAGTCTATGGTGCGTTTCGTCAGCCCTGTCCGGCCCGTTCCTGCTCTCCGCACCAAGTCTGTGGTGCGCGTCGCCAGCCCGGTCCGGCCCGTCCAAGCTCCCCGCACCGGGTCAGTGGTGCGCGTCGTCAGCCCGGTCCGGCTCATTCCTGCTCCCCGCACCAAGTCAGGGGTGCGCTTCGTCAGCCCGGTCCGGCCTGTTCCTCCTCCACGCAGCAAGCCAGGGGTGTGCGTCGTCAGTCCAGCACAACCCGTGCCTGGGTCATGTCCGGAGCCGGATCCGCCGCCGAGGCGGAGTGCCCACCCGGTCCCTCCCCTGTTGTGGTTGTTTGGCGCGGCCGGAGTCCGCGCCTTTGGGGGGGGGTACTGTCACGCCCTGGCTCTGGGGACTATGTTATGTTGAGCCAGGGTGTGTAAGTCTATGTTTAATTTTCTATGTTGGTCTGAGTGACTCCCAATCAGAGGCAACGAGTGTCAGCTGGGTGTCTCTGATTGGGAGCCATATTTAACTGTTTGTCTTGCACTTTGTGTTTTGTGGTTTCTTGTTCCTTTTGGTTTGTGTATCGAAGGACTTCACGTTTCGTTATTTGTTTTGATCGTGTGATCTAGTCAATAAATATAAATATGTTCACCCGCAACGCTGCGCCTTGGTCCTCCTCCTTAAGCGATCGTGACACTTGTATGTCTTCCATTTCCTAATAATTGCTCCCACAGTTGATTTCTTCAAACCAAGCTGCTTACTTATTGCAGATTCAGTCTTCCCAGCCTGGTGCAGGTCTACAATTTTGTTTCTGGTGTCCTTTGACAGCTCTTTGGTCTTGGCCATAGTGGAGTTTGGAGTGTGACTGTTTGAGGTTGTGGACAGGTGTCTTTTATACTGATAACAAGTTCAAACAGGTGCCATTAATACAGGTAACGAGTGGAGGACAGAGGAGCCTCTTAAAGAAGAAGTTACAGGTCTGTGAGAGCCAGAAATCTTGCTTGTTTGTAGGTGACCAAATACTTATTTTCCACCATAATTTGCAAATAAATTCATAAAAAATCCTACAATGTGGTTTTCTGAATTTTTCTTTTTCAATTTGTCTGTCATAGTTGACGTGTACCAATGATGAAAATTACAGGCCTCTCTCATCTTTTTAAGTGGGAGAACTTGCACAATTGGTGGCTGACTAAATACTTTTTTTTCCCACTGTACTGTCTTTAAAACAGTTGTACTGTATTTCTTATAACTCAGAAATTAATTCAATGTTTATCTGACCTTAACCCTACTGTGGCCATAGATATTATCATATCAACACAGCACTATGGTTGACCTTAACCCTACTGTGGCCATAGATATTATCATATCACCACAGCACTATGGTTGACCTTAACCCTACTGTGGCCATAGATATGATCATATCACCACACTACTATGCTTGACCTTAACCCTACTGTGGCCAGAGATATTATCATATCACCACAGCACTATGCTTGACCTTTACCTTACTGTGGCCATAGATATTATCATATCACCACAGCACTATGCTTGACCTTAATCCTACTGTGGCCATAGATATTATCATATCACCACAGCACTATGCTTGACCTTAACCCTACTGTGGCCATAGATATTATATAATATCACCACAGCACTATGCTTGACCTTTACCCTACTGTGGCCAGAGATATTATCATATCACCACAGCACTATGCTTGACCTTTACCCTACTGTGGCCAGAGATATGATCATATCACCACAGAACTATGGTTGACCTTAACCCTACTGTGGCCAGAGATATTATCATATCACCACAGCACTATGCTTGACCTTAACCCTACTGTGGCCAAAGATATTATCATATCACCACAGCACTATGGTTGACATTAACCCTACTGTGGCCATAGATATTATCATATCACCACAGAACTATGGTTGACCTTAACCCTACTGTGGCCAGAGATATGATCATATCACCACAGAACTATGGTTGACCTTAACCCTACTGTGGCCAGAGATATTATCATATCACCACAGCACTATGCTTGACCTTAACCCTACTGTTGCCAGACATATTATCATATCACCACAGCACTAGGGTTGACCTTAACCCTACTGTGGCCATAGATAGTATCATATCACCACAGTACTATAGTTGACCTTAACCCTACTGTGGCCATAGATATTATCATATCACCACATAACTATGGTTGACCTTAACCCTACTGTGGCCATAGATATTATCATATCACCACAGCACTATGCTTGACCTTAACCCTACTGTGGCCATAGATATTATCAAATCACCACATAACTATGGTTGACCTTAACCCTACTATGGCCATATATATTATCATATCACCACAGTACTATGGTTGACCTTAACCCTACTGTGGCCATATATATTATCATATCACCACATAACTATGGTTGACCTTAACCCTACTGTGGCCATAGATATTATCATATCACCACAGTACTATGGTTGACCTTAACCCTACTGTGGCCATAGATATTATCATATCACCACATAACTATGGTTGACCATAACCCTACTTTGGCCATAGATATTATCATATCACCACAGCACCATGCTTGACCTAAACCCTACTGTGGCCATAGATATTATCATATCACCACAGCACTATGCTTGACCTTTACCCTACTGTGGCCAGAGATATTATGATATCACCACAGCACTATGCTTGACCTTTCCCTACTGTGGCCAGAGATATTATCATATCACCACAGCACTATGCTTGACCTTAACCCTACTGTGGCCAGAGATATTATCATATCACCACAGCACTATGCTTGACCTTAATCCTACTGTGGCCATATATATTATCATATCACCACAGCACTATGCTTGACCTTAACCCTACTGTGGCCATAGATATTATCAATTCACCACAGAACTCTGGTTGACCTTAACCCTACTGTGGTCATAGATATTATCATATCACCACAGCACTATGCTTGACATTTACCATACTGTGGCCATAGATATTATCATATCACCACAGCACTATGCTTGACCTTAACCCTACTGTGGCCATAGATATTATATCATATCACCACAGCACTATGCTTGACCTTTACCCTACTGTGGCCAGAGATATTATCATATCACCACAGCACTATGCTTGACCTTTACCCTACTGTGGCCAGAGATATTATCATATCACCACAGCACTTTGCTTGACCTTTACCCTACTGTGTCCAGAGATATTATCATATCCCCAGAGCACTATGCTTGACCTTAACCCTACTGTGGCCAGAGATATTATCATATCACCACTGCACTATGGTTGACCTTAACCCTACTGTGGCCATAGATATTATCATATCACCACAGAACTTATGGATTACCTTAACCCTACTGTGGCCAGAGATATGATCATATCACCACAGAACTATGGTTGACCTTAACCCTACTGTGGCCAGAGATATTATCATATCACCACAGCACTATGCTTGACCTTAACTCTACTGTGGCCATAGATATTATCATATCACCACAGCACTATGCTTGACCTTTACCCTACTGTGGCCAGAGATATTATCATATCACCACAGCACTATGCTTGACCTTTACCCTACTGTGGCCAGAGATATTATCATATCACCACAGCACTATGCTTGACCTTTCCCTACTGTGGCCATAGATATTATCATATCACCACAGCACTATGCTTGACCTTAACCCTACTGTGGCCAGAGATATTATCATATCACCACAGCACTATGCTTGACATTAACCCTACTGTGGCCATAGATATTATCATATCACCACAGCACTATGCTTGACCTTAACCCTACTGTGGTCATAGATATTATCATATCACCACAGCACTATGCTTGACCTTATGTCACGGATTCAGCTTAGGCTGCCCCTCCTCCTTGCCCGGGCAGGCTTCGGCGTTCGTCGTCACCGGAGTACTAGCTGCTTCCGATCCATGTATCTATGTTCGACTTGTTTTGTCTTTATTGGTCACACCTGTTTCCCATTATGTAGTGATGTCTTCCCTATTTAACCCTCTGTCTCACACTGTGTGTTGTGCGTGTTTGTTCATGTTTTGATTGTCGTTAGTGTGCGGGTTTTTTCCCTCCCTGCGTGGAGGTTATTGTTCATTCTTTTACCTACGAGTAAAGTACACCTTTTGATTAGCTCTGTGTCCTGCGCCTGACTTCGCCTACCGCATTCCACTGACGCCTTGACAGAAACACCTTCTACATGGAGTCAGCAGGTACAGCCGGATCGATGGAGGAACGCGTCCAACAACAAGCGGCCATGATCCAGGCTCTCGGCACCGCTATGGAACGAGTAGTGAATACTTTGGAGCGATGGGAGAGAGGAGGTATCCCTATACCTCCTCCGATTACACCACCACCTACACCGATGTCCATCGCTTCACCCTCTGGGTCCAGTGGGATTCAGCTCTCGCTCCCGAGGGCTTATGACGTTACAGCTGCCGGGTGTCAGGGTTTTCTGCTCCAGGTAGAGCTCTACCTGGCAACCATCCACCCGGCTCCCTCGGGATACGAGAGCGTGTCCGCCCTCATCTCCTGTCTGTCCAGTAAAGCGCTGGAGTGGGCCAACAGCGAGTGGGGGGGAATAGACGCCGCAACTGTAAGATATGCGGAGTTTACCCGCCGCTTTAGGGCGGTATTCGATCATCCACCAGAGGGGAGAGCGGCGGGTGAGCATCTATTCCACCTCAGACAGGGGAAGAGGAGCGCGCAGGAATTTGCACTGGACTTTCGGACTCTGGCTGCCAGCGCAGGATGGAATGAGAGGGCCCTCATCGACCACTACCGTTGCAGCTTAAGGGAGGACGTTCGTCGGGAATTGGCCTGCAGGGACACCAACCTAAACCTGGACCAACTGGTGGATATGTCAATTCGACTGGATAACCTGTTGGCCACCTGCAGACATCCGGATCAGGGGCTGTCCATTCCATCCCCCAGCACCTCCGACCCTACCCCTATGGAGCTCGGAGGTGCTGCTATGAGGGAGACCGGTAGAGGAGCCGTCCCCTGCACCAACTGTGGCCGCAGAGGACACACTGCTGGTCGGTGCTGGGGAGGGCCTTCAAGGAGTCGAGGCAGTAGGCAGCGCACTGGTGAACCGTTTCAGGTGAGTAGGCACCCAACTCACCCAGAGCTCCCTGTTGCGCATATGTGTATTAATGTTGTATTTCCCGAGTTTTTTTCTCATTCCCAGCATAAGGCGCTAGTAGATTCAGGCGCAGCTGGGAACTTTATTGATCGTCAGTTTACCCGTAGGTTAGGGATTCCTATTGTGCCAGTCGATGTGCCCTTCCCTATACATGCCCTAGATAGTTGCCCTTTAGGGTCAGGTCTGATTAGGGAGGTCACAGCGCCACTCTGGATGAAGACGCAGGAGGGGCATGAGGAGATATTTAGTCTATATTTGATTGATTCTCCTGCGTTTCCAGTGGTGTTGGGGCCTCCCTGGTTAACTGCTCATGACCCCACTATTTCATGGCAAGAGAGGGCTCTCAAGGGATGGTCAAGTCAGTGCTTGGGGAGGTGTGTAGGTGTTTCCGTAGGGGCAACTACGGTGGAAAGTCCAAACCAGGTTCCCAACATGCACATTTCGCCTGAATATGCCGATTTGGCTCTCGCCTTCTGTAAAAAGAAGGCAACTCAATTACCACCCCATCGACAGGGGGATTGTGCGATAAACCTCCAGGTAGGCGCTGCACTTCCCCGGAGTCACGTGTATCCTCTGTCACAGGAAGAGACGGCGGCTATGGAAACATATGTCACCGAATCTCTGAGACAAGGATACATTCGGCGTCCACTTCCCCTGTGTCATCGTGTTTTTTTTTTGTGAAGAAGAAGGATGGTGGCTTACGCCCGTGCATTGACTACCGTGGCCTAAATCAGATCACTGTAAAATACAGCTATCCATTACCTCTGATTGCGAGTATGACGGAGTCATTGCACGGGGCGCGCTTCTTCACGAAATTGGATCTCAGGAGCGCGTACAACCTGGTGCGTGTCCGGGAGGGAGATCAGTGGAAGACGGCATTTAGTACCACCTCGGGGCACTATGAGTACCTCGTCATGCCATACGGTTTGATGAATGCTCCTTCAGTCTTCCAATCTTTTGTTGATGAGATTTTCAGGGACCTGCATGGACAGGGTGTAGTGGTGTATATTGATGACATTCTCATATACTCCGCTACACGGGCCGAGCATGTGTCCCTGGTGCGTCAGGTGCTTGGTAGACTGTTGGAGCATGACCTGTATGTGAAGGCGGAGAAATGTCTGTTCTTCCAAGAGTCCATCTCCTTATTAGGACACCGCCTGTCCGCGTCAGGTGTGGAGATGGAGATTGACCGCATTTCGGCCGTGCGTAATTGGCCGACTCCAACCACGGTGAAGGAGGTGCAGCGATTCTTGGGTTTTGCCAATTATTTGCCAATTATTTAGAGATATTATCATATCACCACAGCACTATGCTTGACCTTTACCCTACTGTGGCCAGAGATATTATCATATCACCACAGAACTATGCTTGACCTTTAACCTACTGTGTCCAGAGATATTATCATATCACCAGAGCACTATAATTGACCTTAACCCTATTGTGGCCAGAGACATTATCATATCACCACAGCACTATGCTTGACCTTAACCCTACTGTGGCCATAGATATTATCATATCACCACAGCAATATGCTTGACCTTAACCCTACTGTGGCCATAGATATTTTCATATCACCACAGAACTATGGTTGACCTTAACCCTACTCTGGCCAGAGATATTATCATATCACCACAGCACTATGCTTGACCTTAACCCTACTGTGGCCATAGATATTATCATATCACCACAGCACTATGCTTGACCTTAACCCTACTGTGGCCATAGATATTATCATATCACCACAGAACTATGCTTGACATTTACCCTACTGTGGCCACAGATATTATCATATCACCACAGCACTATGCTTTACCTTAACCCTACTGTGGCCATAGATATGATCATATCACCACAGCACTATGCTTGACCTTAACCCTACTGTGGCCATAGATATGATCATATCACCACAGAACTATGGTTGACGTTAACCCTACTGTGGCCATAGATATGATCATATCACCACAGAACTATGCTTGACCTTAACCCTACTGTGGCCATAGATATGATCATATCACCACAGAACTATGCTTGACCTTAACCCTACTGTGGCCATAGATATGATCATATCACCACAGAACTATGCTTGACCTTAACCCTACTGTGGCCATAGATATGATCATATCACCACTGCACTACGGTTGACTACAGGGACATTGCACTTTCCATCTTCTTATACCAGGAACGGTCCTGCATCTAACAAGCTGTCTCCTCCTACAGTTTTGTTTCTTAAAGCACTCTGCGTGTAGAACACTGACAGGGAACAAACCCCTTATAAACATCCCTTTAATGCTGACATGGTGTTGGTCATGCATATTGCATATGTGGTGGAGATGCAGACGAAAGAGCTGTAATGAAGCTACTGATTAGTACTACAGTTCCAGGGCCAAGATGAGAAGAACACTGATTAGCATTACACTCTTAGACAAAAGGGTTCCAAAAAGGTTATTCGGCTGTCCCCATAGTTTCCCTTTTTGGTTCTGGGTTCTGTGCTCTGTATTCTGTGTTATGTGTTCTGTGTCCAAAAAGAGTTTTACCTGGAAACAAAAAGGCTTCTACTATGGGGACAGCCGAAGAACCCTTTTGGAACCCTTTTTTCTAAGAGAACACATAACATAGAGCACATAACACAGTGACAACACAACTAATATACTGTACTGTACTGTATGAACACAAAGTGGCAGCCTCTGCAGGCCAGTTTATAATGGTATTACATGCTCAGCGTTAGTGCCTCAGGTCGACTGAAAAGCTACACTCTATCTAGACCTTAAAACGGTTATTTGGGTGTCCCCAATAGAGAACCCTTTGAAGAACCCTTTTTGGTTCCAGTTAGAATCCTTTTGGTTCCAGGTAGAAACCTTTCCACAGAGGGTTCTACATGTAACCCAAAATAGTTCTTCCCAGATCCAAAAAAGGTTATCCTATGGGGACAGCAGAAGAACCTGTATGTGAAGGCGGAGAAATGTCTGTTCTTCCAAGAGTCCATCTCCTTATTAGGACACCGCCTGTCCGCGTCAGGTGTGGAGATGGAGATTGACCGCATTTCGGCCGTGCGTAATTGGCCGACTCCAACCACGGTGAAGGAGGTGCAGCGATTCTTGGGTTTTGCCAATTATTTGCCAATTATTTAGAGATATTATCATATCACCACAGCACTATGCTTGACCTTTACCCTACTGTGGCCAGAGATATTATCATATCACCACAGAACTATGCTTGACCTTTAACCTACTGTGTCCAGAGATATTATCATATCACCAGAGCACTATAATTGACCTTAACCCTATTGTGGCCAGAGACATTATCATATCACCACAGCACTATGCTTGACCTTAACCCTACTGTGGCCATAGATATTATCATATCACCACAGCAATATGCTTGACCTTAACCCTACTGTGGCCATAGATATTTTCATATCACCACAGAACTATGGTTGACCTTAACCCTACTCTGGCCAGAGATATTATCATATCACCACAGCACTATGCTTGACCTTAACCCTACTGTGGCCATAGATATTATCATATCACCACAGCACTATGCTTGACCTTAACCCTACTGTGGCCATAGATATTATCATATCACCACAGAACTATGCTTGACATTTACCCTACTGTGGCCACAGATATTATCATATCACCACAGCACTATGCTTTACCTTAACCCTACTGTGGCCATAGATATGATCATATCACCACAGCACTATGCTTGACCTTAATGTCACGGTCGTCTATGTCGTCCAAGTATGACCAAGGCGCAGCGTGTCCAAGAAACATGACTTTATTAAATAAACGTAATCGAACTACAAACAAAAGACGACTCAATGAAGTCCACGGTACACTGACCAAAAAGGAACAAAAACCCACAACTCCCACAGGAAAACATACAGATAAATATGGCTCCCAATCAGAGATAACGAGCCGACAGCTGACACTCGTTACCTCCGATTGGGAGTCATTGACCAAACCTAGAAACGAACCCCACAGAAATGCAAACATAGAAATACCCCCAAAATACCTAACAAAACAAAATACACCCTGGCTCAAATACAAAAGTCCCGGAGCCAGAGTGTCACAGTACCCCCCCCTAAAGGTGCGAACTCCGGGCGCACCAGCATACAGTCTAGGGGAGGGTCTGGGTGGGCGTCTGTCCACGGTGGCGGTTCTGGCCCTGGTCGTGGTCCCCACCCCACCTTAGTCACTGTCCGCTTCCGTAGCCTCCTCCACATGACCACCCCCCAACTAAACCCTACTGGATTAAGGGGCGGCACCGGACTAAGGGGCAGCACCGGACTAAGGGGCAGTACCGGACTAAGGGGCAGTACCGGACTAAGGGGCAGTACCGGGCTAAGGGACAGCACCGGACTCAATGGCGGATCCTGGCTGGCTGGCTCTGGCGGATCCTGGCTGGACGGCTCTGGCGGATCCTGGCTGGACGGCTCATGGCTGGCTGAAGGATCTGGCTGCTCATGGCTGGCTGACGGATCTGGCTGCTCATGGCTGGCCGACGGATCTGGCTGCTCATGGCTGGCCGACGGATCTGGCTGCTCATGGCTGGCTGAAGGATCTGGCTGCTCATGGCTGGCTGACGGATCTGGCTGCTCATGGCCGGCTGACGGATCTGGCTGCTCATGGCTGGCGGAAGGCTCTGGCTGATCCTGTCTGGCGGAAGGCTCTGGCTGATCCTGTCTGGCGGAAGGCTCTAGCGGCTCCGGTCTGGCGGACGGCTCTGAAGGCTCATGGCAGACGGGCGGCTTTGCAGGCTCAGTCCAGACGGCCAGTTCAAGCGCCTTAGGGCAGACGGGCAGTTCAGGCCCCGTTGGGCAGACGGCAGACTCTGGCCGTCTGAGGCGCACCGTAGGCCTGGTGCGTGGTGCCGGAACTGGAGGTACCGGGCTGAGGACACGCATCTCAGGGCTAGTGCGGCGAGAAGCAACAGGGCATGCTGGACCCTGGGAACGCACATAAAGCCTAGTGCGGGGAGAAGGAACAGGGCATGCTGGACCCTGGGGACGCACATAAGGCCTAGTGCGGAGAGCAGCAACAGGACGCACAGGACTCGGGGAACACACAGGAGGCTTGGTGCGTGGTGTAGGCACTGGTGGTACTGGGCTGGAGCGGAGAGGTGGCGCCGGAAATACCGGACCGTGCAGGCTTACTGGCCCCCTTGAGCACTGAGCCTGCCCAACCTTACCCGGGTTGATGCTCCCCGTCGCCCGACCAGTACGGGGAGGTGGAATAACCCGCACCGGCCTATGTGGGCGAACCGGGAACACCATGCGTAAGGCTGGTGCCATGTACGCCGGCCCGAGAAGACGCACTGGTAGCCGGATGCGTTGGGCCGGCTTCATGACATCTGGCTCAACGCTCACTCTAACCCGGCCGATACGTGGAGCTGGAATGTACCGCACCGGGTTATGCCTGCGTACAGGAGACACCATGCGCTCTACTGCGTAACACGGTGTCTGCCCGTACTCTCGCTCTCCACGGTAAGTCCAAGGAGTAGGCGCAGGTCTCCTACCTGACTTCGCCACACTCCCTTTAAGCCCCCCCCCAAGAAATTTTTGGGTAGTACCCACGGGCTTCCAGCCTCGACTCCGTGCTGCCTCCTCATACCACCTCCTCTCGGCTTTAGCTGCCTCCAGCTCTTCACGAGGGCGGCGATATTCTCCCGGTTGTGCCCAAGGACCCTTTCCAGCCAGTATCTCCTCCCATGTCCATGAATCCTTTGGAGCTGGGTCCTGTTGCCGCTTGACACGCTGCTTGGTCCTATTATGGTGGGTTTTTCTGTCACGGTCGTCTATGTCGTCCAAGTATGACCAAGGCGCAGCGTGTCCAAGAAACATGACTTTATTAAATAAACGTAATCGAACTACAAACAAAAGACGACTCAATGAAGTCCACGGTACACTGACCAAAAAGGAACAAAAACCCACAACTCCCACAGGAAAACATACAGATAAATATGGCTCCCAATCAGAGATAACGAGCCGACAGCTGACACTCGTTACCTCCGATTGGGAGTCATTGACCAAACCTAGAAACGAACCCCACAGAAATGCAAACATAGAAATACCCCCAAAATACCTAACAAAACAAAATACACCCTGGCTCAAATACAAAAGTCCCGGAGCCAGAGTGTCACACTTAACCCTACTGTGGCCATAGATATGATCATATCACCACAGAACTATGGTTGACGTTAACCCTACTGTGGCCATAGATATGATCATATCACCACAGAACTATGCTTGACCTTAACCCTACTGTGGCCATAGATATGATCATATCACCACAGAACTATGCTTGACCTTAACCCTACTGTGGCCATAGATATGATCATATCACCACTGCACTACGGTTGACTACAGGGACATTGCACTTTCCATCTTCTTATACCAGGAACGGTCCTGCATCTAACAAGCTGTCTCCTCCTACAGTTTTGTTTCTTAAAGCACTCTGCGTTGTAACGGTTTTGACTTGAGGTATTTATAGGGGTGCCAGGTAGGTTGTGCCTACCAGAGAAAGCATGGGTTTCTCCTTTTAGTTCGGGAGGGAATGAGTCCCATCTGGTCCGTCAAGTCACACCAATACAAAGGACTTAGGTAAAAGTCAAGATGGAAATATACTTTTCATAAACCCCTTAAAACCTTGGAAAGAACTTCAAACAAGTGTATTCTTTTGCTTGGTTGTATTCACAACATAAATGATCACACCCACCCACACACAACAATATAACAAATCAATGCACTTATGTTCATTTAGAAATGTCCTGTACCTCGGGCATAAAAAGAGTCCAGCCCGGTAAATAAGTTCCGTGGCTCAAGTGCCCTTAGTCCCGCAACGCTTGTCCGTAGCATAAACCCAGTATATTCATACACTCAAAATAACACTTATTTTGTAACACAACTATAAAGCGTATCAAAGACTACCCAAAGAATAATACGTCCTCACAACTACATAAATCACAGTATACATCACCCCAAACAAATGAAATACCGTATACAAAAAGTTGTAGTCAGTCGGTCAGTCAGACAATCCGTCAACAGCCCTCCAGCGGAGGAAAGGCCACGAAAACCAACGGAGAGTTGTAATCCACAGACGCACAGAGTGGATCCAATCCTGGGTAAGCTCGCTTTAAGGCCACAAAACACACTGTAAGGCCACAAAACAAACGTAATGGCGAAGCTTCATGAACTGAAGGTAGTACACATCCTCATTCAGGTCTCAATCACCACTTTCCTTTTGCGCAGCTGATGCTGGCTATTTAATGGGGAATTAAAGGGGAAGCGCCCTATTAGAAGGAGAAGCCTTGAGACGGTTCAGAAATATTCAGGGCCGTCACACACCCCCTCCCCTGGAAAAAGCCGACCATTGCCCGGGAAGGCAGATCTTAGTCGGGGAAACCGAGAAAGGTCTCCTCATCACTTTCCTCTACAAAAATATTCATTACTTTTTGGCGCTCACGCTCCTCAGCTGAGGGGTCACAGGCATTAAGCCGTGAGACTTCTGGGTCTGGGAATCCGAGAAAAGTCTCCTTACTTTCCTCTTCAAAGATCTCCAGGACCTTGCGGCGCTCAATCTCCTCCAATTCCTCAGCCGAGGGGTAACAGGCCTTAAGGCGTGAGACATGGACAACGCGCATATCTTCACCTGTGTCCTCTTTCACCACTCGGTAGTTCAAAGGGCCCACCTGCTCCACAATCCTATATGGTCCTTGCCATTTAGGAGCGAGCTTGGCCGAGAAGAATTGTTCAGCTTTCGAGTAAGGATGAGAGCGAAGCCACACCCGATCACGAAGCTGGAACTGCAGGTCTCGTCTGTTCTTATCATAATTTTTCTTCTGCTTGAGTCGAGCCTGGATCATGTTCCTGGAGACAAGAGCTCTCAAGTCGTGGAGATGGACTACCTGGTCATAGCAAGCCGCGTCTGGAGTAAGCTGCTGGGGCTGTAGCACCATATCCAAGGGTCCTCGGAGGAGACGACTTAGGTTCAGCTCTGCAGGTGTGACTCCAGTGGACTCTTGCACAGCAGAATTCAGGGCAAATCGAAACTCGTGAAGGTGCTTGTCCCAGTGTTTGTGCTGGGTCCCTACATAGGAAGCAACCATGGTCTTCAAGGTTCGATTTACTCTCTCAGTGAGGTTGGTCTGTGGGTGATAGGCTGTGGTCAACTTCTGTCTCAGGTTCCATCTTTGGCAGGTCTCTCCAAAGAGATCAGAGACAAATTGGGAACCTCGATCAGACAGAATGTAATCAGGCACTCCCCAGCGAGTCAGGATCTCTCTCGTAAGGATGTTAGAGACGGTCCTCGCTGTGGCCTGACGCAGGGCAAAGAGCTCAACCCACTTGGAATAGTAATCAACAAAAACAAGCATGTACACATTCTGATTGGAGCTTCTAGGAAATGGACCCATCAAATCCACTCCTAACATTTCCCAAGGTCGGGTAACCACAGTTTGCTGCAACTTGCCAGCAGGTTTTCTACCTTCTGGTTTGTACATTTGACAAACCTGACATTTTCGGATATGTGATTTCACATCCATGCTCAGATGTGGCCAGTACAGTAATGCTTGCAAACGTTTGTAGGTTTTGAACCTGCCCAAATGACCAGCTAATGGGTCTTCATGGAAATGTTGAAGCAGTTGAAGGCGTAGAGTTTCAGGTATGTACATTTGGTAGAGTGTTCTGTGAGGTAGTTGTACAACTCGGTAGACTTTGTCTTCAATGATGGTCAGCTTTGTGGTAGGGTTGACCATCTTTTCTTCATCTTCCAGGATAGTCTGGTACAAAGCCTGTACTTCGGGATCATCCTGTTGGGCTTTCCAAATGACCTCATCAGAGATGGGCAAGTCAGTTTTGGGTGAGTCTCGACTGCTAGACAGGACAGTAGCACATGTAAGATGAGGGCCACCATTACCACAAGCAGGAGCTCTGGATAAGGCATCTGGAACAGTGTTGTATTTTCCTTTCCTGTATTCTACGGCAAAGGTGAACTCTTGCAACCGTAGAGCCCATCTGATGAGCCTGGTGCTTGGTTTGTTGGTCTTGAACACCCACACAAGGGAGGAATGGTCAGTGACCACAGTGAAGTGTCTTCCCTCCAGGTAGTACCTCCACTTTTCCAAAGCCCAGACAACTGCAAGGCACTCTTGCTCGGTTGTGGAGTAGTTCCGTTCTGCTCCATTCAATGTCCGACTGGCGAACGCTAGCACTTCTTCAGTACCAAGTCCAGTCTGTTGGACTAGGACAGCACCAAGTCCAACATCACTTGCATCAGTGTAAACAACAAAAGGGAAATCAAAGTTGGGATGACCCAAAATGGGAGGGGTGACGAGGTGTCGTTTCAGGGTTTCAAAGGAGTTCTGGCACTCTGCCGTCCATCGGAATTTCGCTCCTTTTCGCTTCAACCCGTTGAGGGGTTCTGCCACCTGGGAGAAGTTCCACACAAACCGATGGTACCATCCAGCCATCCCAAGGAACCGTTGAAGGGCCTTGAGTGTGGTTGGCACAGGGAAGTCTTGTACAGCCTTGGTCTTTTCAGGATCCACATGAATACCATCACAAGACACAATATGGCCAAGGAACTTCAGGGAGGTTTGGCAGAAGTTGCTCTTCTTCATGTTCACTGTCAGACCAGCTTCTCTTAGCTTGTCCAACACTGCTTGAAGGTCTTGAAAGTGTTGCTCTCTGTTCTGGGAGTAGATAATTATATCGTCCAGGTAGACGAAACATATCTTCCCTTTGAGCCCACCTAACGCAATCTCCATGAGTCTTTGGAAAGTGGCAGGTGCATTCTTTAATCCAAAAGGCATCACCTTAAAGGAAAACAAGCCCTCAGCACAGACAAAAGCAGTCTTGTCCTTGCTTTCCTGGTCCATCTCAACCTGCCAATAGCCACTATTGAGGTCAAGGGTAGTGAACACAACCGCGCCAGACAATGACTCCAGGATCTCGTGGATGGTGGGAAGAGGATAGGCATCAGTCTGGGAAACATTGTTGGTCTTCCTATAGTCCACACAAAATCTAAGACCACCGGTCTTTTTTGGAATGAGGACAACAGGAGCAGCCCAGGGAGAGGAGGAACGTTCTATTATATCTTGTGTCAACATATCATTAATGAGTCCCTTTTGGATGATTAGCTTCGCTGGGGACAAACGATATGGCTTTTGCTTGATCGGCATTTCCTGTGTAAGGAATATTTTGTGCTTCAGGAGTCCGGTGCGTCCTAACCTTGAAGTACACACATCGGCATTATTCTGCAACTGTTCCAACAGCCTTAACTCCTCTGGCTGTTCCAGCTGAGCTCTTCTTACAGCCTGTAAAAGGAGATCCTCAGAAGGATTATCCAGGGTTAGTGGTACCGTAGCAACGGCAGAGAAGACTGCCACATTTAGACCCCAATCATGTAACTTTGTAACTTCTGATTGGAAGAAATGCTTCTTGCTCGGATTGTTTGGAAACCAGTAGCAATTGTGTGCGATATCAATCTGGACACCACTGAAGTACATGAAATCAATTCCCAACACGACAGGAAAAGCAAGGTTCTTGGTTTGCAGGATAACCGAAGGAATCATATAGGAGCGGTTACACAGGCGGAACTCCACCTCACTCCATCCAAGTGGTCGTTTAGCCTCACCGTCAGCCAGATACAGTGGACCTTCTGTCCACGGCTTCAAATTGTATTTTGGACCTTCAACCTCCTTCCACAGTTTCTCATTGAGCAGTGTGTAGGATGACCCGGTGTCCAGGATGGCTCTTCCTGTCCATGGGCCTATGGACAGGGGTAGCACCAGCTGGTGTGGTATTAACTGAAAGGAAGGGGATGTCGGCGGGGGGGCGTAGGCAGTGACTCTTGAGGTTTCAGCTCTGGTCAAAGCACCCAGAGTAGGATGGTCGTTCCTGCGAAGTGTGTTAGGGGTGTTGGCCTGTTGTGATTTGTGGTTTCTGGAAGGGTTTACTGGATACGGTCTTGGACATGTAGCTGAAGAATGTCCCTTTTGGCTACATCTCCAACAGAACATGGGAGGGGTCTTGGCTGGAGACTCTGGCTGTGGTTGATGATCTGGCTTGGGTAACTGTCTGGGTGTCTGTTTCTTTCTCTGTTCATATTGCTGTTGGCATTCTCTGTCCTTCTCGAACTGCTGTCCCAGGCGAACCAGTCCATCGACAGTGGTGACTCTTTCTCTGAGTTGACTGGCTAGTAGTGGGTTGATGTTCTTCAAGATCAACTTAATGACCTCTTCCTCCTCAATGCCAGGTTTCCACCTTCTGCACAGGGAGTGGTAACCGTATGCAAAGTCACGGATATTCTCATTCTCCCTTTGCACTCGATTCCTGACTCTGTCTGCCAGCTCATCTGTGTAGTCCTCAGACAGAAATGCAGAGGAAAACTTGGCCTCAAAGTCAGCCCAGGAGGTAGTGGTGAGACGTGCCACATCCCACCAGTCTCGAGCTGTCCCATGCAACACATTCCTCAATGTGGCAAGGAGTTCTTCGTCAGCCAGGGGATTGAGGGCAAGAAAGTCATGACATCTTTCCAGATACATTAGCGGATCAGGACTGTCATCCTTTTTCCCAAAGGTGGGAAATTGCAATTTAATGGGCATCGCTCCCACATGACGTCTACTCAAATCACCATGAACAAAAGAGCTAGGAGGGATTGAGGAAGTAGAGGGTGAGGGAGTTATGGGACCATGAAAATGAACACCAGGATGCATGGTGGATTGCATCCTGCAAGGGGTGGCTGCAGCATGGCCTTGTCTTGGCTGTTCTGAGGTGCCCGCTTGGCCCTCAGTGGTCTGAACAGAAGTGGACACAAGAGAAGCTCTGTGCAAGGAGTTGTGCCTAATGGAGGCCATGTCAACAGACACATCATCCAACATTTTAACACAATTAGAGAGCGCTGTCTGCAAGTGGTCTACAGTGTTAACCAGGGGAGAAAATACAGAATTGACGTCCTTGAGGACCTCAGTGTGATGATGTTGCAGGCGCCACTGGAGAGTGGCAGTGAGTTGGCTTTGTTGGTAGTCAAACTGCCTGTCCATGGCACCAGTAATTTCCTGTCTTCCACTCTCACTGAGCTCTGTCAGAGTGTGAGTTAGAGTACTCAGTGAGTTTCTGAATTCCATGGCACTCTGTTGTTGCTCTACACTCAGACATTTGAATTTATGATGGATTAGAGTTTGGAGATGTTGTTGAGTCTTACGAATATCAAGGATGTCACCTTGAAGTTGTAAGACTACAACCTCTGGAGATAAACCAGACAATGGAGTAAGATTGGGCGTCAGAGGGAGGGCTAGCTCAGTACCTTCACACAGATCCATGTCAATAAGTGAGTTACTAGTTAGACCTGTGGCCTGTGGTCCAGACTGAGCATTTAGATTCCCAGGGCTCTGGCCCACATCAACTCCATTATTTCCATTCACATTATGATTTGTATTGTTGGCTCGGTAGTCAGAATGGCCCTGTGTATTCCCATTGACAGGTAGGCTATGGATGAGCACATTTTCTTGTAGTGAATCCATTATTTTAATTCCACTCAAAAGATTTGCTTTGGTTAGTTCTCAATGTTGAGGTCCCATCTGGGGTGCCATTTTTTATGTAACGGTTTTGACTTGAGGTATTTATAGGGGTGCCAGGTAGGTTGTGCCTACCAGAGAAAGCATGGGTTTCTCCTTTTAGTTCGGGAGGGAATGAGTCCCATCTGGTCCGTCAAGTCACACCAATACAAAGGACTTAGGTAAAAGTCAAGATGGAAATATACTTTTCATAAACCCCTTAAAACCTTGGAAAGAACTTCAAACAAGTGTATTCTTTTGCTTGGTTGTATTCACAACATAAATGATCACACCCACCCACACACAACAATATAACAAATCAATGCACTTATGTTCATTTAGAAATGTCCTGTACCTCGGGCATAAAAAGAGTCCAGCCCGGTAAATAAGTTCCGTGGCTCAAGTGCCCTTAGTCCCGCAACGCTTGTCCGTAGCATAAACCCAGTATATTCATACACTCAAAATAACACTTATTTTGTAACACAACTATAAAGCGTATCAAAGACTACCCAAAGAATAATACGTCCTCACAACTACATAAATCACAGTATACATCACCCCAAACAAATGAAATACCGTATACAAAAAGTTGTAGTCAGTCGGTCAGTCAGACAATCCGTCAACAGCCCTCCAGCGGAGGAAAGGCCACGAAAACCAACGGAGAGTTGTAATCCACAGACGCACAGAGTGGATCCAATCCTGGGTAAGCTCGCTTTAAGGCCACAAAACACACTGTAAGGCCACAAAACAAACGTAATGGCGAAGCTTCATGAACTGAAGGTAGTACACATCCTCATTCAGGTCTCAATCACCACTTTCCTTTTGCGCAGCTGATGCTGGCTATTTAATGGGGAATTAAAGGGGAAGCGCCCTATTAGAAGGAGAAGCCTTGAGACGGTTCAGAAATATTCAGGGCCGTCACAGCGTGTAGAACACTGACAGGGAACAAACCCCTTATAAACATCCCTTTAATGCTGACATGGTGTTGGTCATGCATATTGCATATGTGGTGGAGATGCAGACGAAGGAGCTGTAATGAAGCTACTGATTAGTACTACAGTTCCAGGGCCAAGATGAGAAGAACACTGATTAGCATTACACTCTTAGACAAAAGGGTTCCAAAAAGGTTATTCGGCTGTCCCCATAGGTTCCCTTTTTGGTTCTGGGTTCTGTGCTCTGTATTCTGTGTTATGTGTTCTGTGTCCAAAAAGAGTTTTACCTGGAAACAAAAAGGCTTCTACTATGGGGACAGCCGAAGAACCCTTTTGGAACCCTTTTTTCTAAGAGAACACATAACATAGAGCACATAACACAGTGACAACACAACTAATATACTGTACTGTACTGTATGAACACAAAGTGGCAGCCTCTGCAGGCCAGTTTATAATGGTATTACATGCTCAGCGTTAGTGCCTCAGGTCGACTGAAAAGCTACACTCTATCTAGACCTTAAAACGGTTATTTGGGTGTCCCCAATAGAGAACCCTTTGAAGAACCCTTTTTGGTTCCAGTTAGAACCCTTTTGGTTCCAGGTAGAAACCTTTCCACAGAGGGTTCTACATGTAACCCAAAATAGTTATTCCCAGATCCAAAAAAGGTTATCCTATGGGGACAGCAGAAGAACCCCTTTGGAACTCTTTTTTCTAAGAGTGTAGGAGCTTGTCATCGCTCTTCTGTCTCTGATAGGCCAGTGGAGCTATTCGTCATCGCCCTCCTGACACTGATAGGCCAGTAGAGCTGTTTGTCATCGGGCAACAAAGATGGACAGGCCGTCAGTCTTGGCCTGTATCAAGGTCTCAGATGAGACAAGAAATCACAAGATGACAGCAGCATCCAGAGGAGGGAGGGACTCTGTGTTTACAGCAGCATATGTTACAGTCTAGAGGAGGGAGGGACTCTGTGTTAACAGCAGCATATGTTACAGTCTAGAGGAGGGAGGGACTCTGTGTTAACAGCAGCATATGTTACAGTCCAGAGGAGGGATGGACTCTGTGTTTACAGCAGCATATGTTACAGTCTAGAGGAGGGAGGGACTCTGTGTTAACAGCAGCATATGTTACAGTCTAGAGGAGGGAGGGACTCTGTGTTAACAGCAGCATATGTTACAGTCTAGAGGAGGGAGGGACTCTGTGTTAACAGCAGCATATGTTACAGTCCAGAGGAGGGATGGACTCTGTGTTTACAGCAGCATATGTTACAGTCTAGAGGAGGGAGGGACTCTGTGTTTACAGCAGCATATGTTACAGTCTAGAGGAGGGAGGGACTCTGTGTTTACAGCAGCATATGTTACAGTCTAGAGGAGGGAGGGTCTGTGTTTACAGCAGCATATGTTACAGTCTAGAGGAGGGAGGGACTCTGTGTTTACAGCAGCATATGTTACAGTCTAGAGGAGGGAGGGACTCTGTGTTTACAGCAGCATATGTTACAGTCTAGAGGAGGGAGGGACTCTGTGTTTACAGCAGCATATGTTACAGTCTAGAGGAGGGAGGGACTCTGTTAACAGCAGCATATGTTACAGTCCAGAGGAGGTATGGACTCTGTGTTTACAGCAGCATATGTTACAGTCTAGAGGAGGGAGGGACTCTGTGTTTACAGCAGCATATGTTACAGTCTAGAGGAGGGAGGGACTCTGTGTTTACAGCAGCATATGTTACAGTCCAGAGGAGGGATGGACTCTGTGTTTACAGCAGCATATGTTACAGTCTAGAGGAGGGAGGGACTCTGTGTTTACAGCAGCATATGTTACAGTCTAGAGGAGGGAGGGACTCTGTGTTTACAGCAGCATATGTTACAGTCTAGAGGAGGGAGGGACTCTGTGTTTACAGCAGCATATGTTACAGTCTAGAGGAGGGAGGGTCTGTGTTTACAGCAGCATATGTTACAGTCTAGAGGAGGGAGGGACTCTGTGTTTACAGCAGCATATGTTACAGTCTAGAGGAGGGAGGGTCTGTGTTTACAGCAGCATATGTTACAGTCTAGAGGAGGGAGGGACTCTGTGTTTACAGCAGCATATGTTACAGTCTAGAGGAGGGAGGGACTCTGTGTTTACAGCAGCATATGTTACAGTCTAGAGGAGGGAGGGACTCTGTGTTTACAGCAGCATATGTTAAAGTCTAGAGGAGGGAGGGACTCTGTGTTTACAGCAGCATATGTTACAGTCTAGAGGAGGGAGGGTCTGTGTTTACAGCAGCATATGTTACAGTCTAGAGGAGGGAGGGTCTGTGTTTACAGCAGCATATGTTACAGTCTAGAGGAAGGAGGGTCTGTGTTTACAGCAGCATATGTTACAGTCTAGAGGAGGGAGGGACTCTGTGTTTACAGCAGCATATGTTACAGTCCAGAGGAGGGAGGTTCTGTGTTTACAGCAGCATATGTTACAGTCTAGAGGAGGGAGGGACTATGTGTTAACAGCAGCATATGTTACAGTCTAGAGGAGGGAGGGACTCTGTGTTTACAGCAGCATATGTTACAGTCTAGAGGAGGGAGGGTCTGTGTTTACAGCAGCATATGTTACAGTCTAGAGGAAGGAGGGTCTGTGTTTACAGCAGCATATGTTACAGTCCAGAGGAGGGAGGTTCTGTGTTTACAGCAGCATATGTTACAGTCTAGAGGAGGGAGGGACTATGTGTTAACAGCAGCATATGTTACAGTCTAGAGGAGGGAGGGACTCTGTGTTAACAGCAGCATATGTTACAGTCTAGAGGAGGGAGGGACTCTGTGTTAACAGCAGCATATGTTACAGTCTAGAGGAGGGAGGGACTCTGTGTTTACAGCAGCATATGTTACAGTCTAGAGGAGGGAGGGACTCTGTGTTTACAGCATGTGTGTGTCCTTCCCCTCTGGGCTCTGTGGGTGAGCTGGGTTTATTAATTAAATACAGCAAGCAGGAAACAAAATCCAGTGTGAGAGCTCCAGTAACATTCCATTCCTAGAATAGTGAGTTCATCAACACCATGAACAGCTCGCTTAGCACTCCCAGTGAACACAGCCACTCAGGGTCCTTCCAGCTGGGATCAAAGGGAAGAAGGCCTATCAGCTAGATCTGTTCAGGGACAGTCAGACGTCCATGCTGCTCTTTGAAGTGCTTTGTTTTCCCACAGAGAAATTTCCTCTCAGGATATCAACGTTGGTACACTTAATCAGCAAATCAAGGGCCAGCGATGAAACAACATGCCTGGAAAACAGGAAGTAATAGAACTGCTTGGACCTATAGGACTATGGATCATCATGTAAATCAGCCTGGAAAACAGGAAGTAATGGAACTGCTTGGACCTATAGGACTATGGATCATCATGTAAATCAGCCTGGAAAACAGGAAGCAATGGAAGTAATGCAATCAATGGGCCTATAAATCATCATGTACAGTGGGGAAAAAAGTATTTAGTCAGCCACCAATTGCGCATGTTCTCCCACTTAAAAAGATGAGAGAGGCCTGTAATTTTCATCATAGGTACACGTCAACTATGACAGACAAAATGAGAAAAAAAATCCAGAAAATCACATTGTAGGATTTTTTATGAATTTATTTGCAAATTATGGTGGAAAATAAGTATTTGGTCAATAACAAAAGTTTCTCAATACTTTGTTACATACCCTTTGTTGGCAATGACACAGGTCAACCGTTTTCTGTAAGTCTTCACAAGGTTTTCACTCACTGTTGCTGGTATTTTGGCCCATTCCTCCATGCAGATCTCCTCTAGAGCAGTGATGTTTTGGGGCTGTCGCTGGGCAACACGGACTTTCAACTCCCTCCAAAGATTTTCTATGGGGTTGAGATCTGGAGACTGGCTAGGCCACTCCAGGACCTTGAAATGCTTCTTACGAAGCCACTCCTTCGTTGCCCGGGCGGTGTGTTTGGGATCATTGTCATGCTGAAAGACCCAGCCACGTTTCATCTTCAATGCCCTTGCTGATGGAAGGAGATTTTCACTCAAAATCTCACGATACATGGCCCCATTCATTCTTTCCTTTACACGGATCAGTCGTCCTGGTCCCTTTGCAGAAAAACAGCCCCAAAGCATGATATAATATAATAATATAATATGCCATTTAGCAGACGCTTTTATCCAAAGCGACTTACAGTCATGCGTGCATACATTTTTGTGTATGGGTGGTCCCGGGGATCGAACCCACTACCTTGGCGTTACAAGCGCCGTGCTCTACCAGCTGAGCTACAGAGGACCACATGATGTTTCCACCCCCATGCTTCACAGTAGGTATGGTGTTCTTTGGATGCAACTCAGCATTCTTTGTCCTCCAAACACGACGAGTTGAGTTTTTACCAAAAAGTTATATTTTGGTTTCATCTGACCATATGACATTCTCCCAATCCTCTTCTGGATCATCCAAATGCACTCTAGCAAACTTCAGACGGGCCTGGACATGGTCTAGCACTGCAGGATTTGAGTCCCTGGCGGCATAGTGTGTTACTGATGGTAGGCTTTGTTACTTTGGTCCATGGGAGAGGTCGTATATATGAGGAATGAGACTGATATCAACAAACATGTCTTGTAGAGCAGTCCTATAAATTGAGCAAACCCTATGAAACCCTATTCCCTAGTGAACTACTATAGGGCACCCTATTCCCTAGTGCACTACTATAGGGCACCCTATTCCCTAGTGCACTACTATAGGAAACCCTATTCCTTAGTGCACTACTATAGGGCACCCTATTCCCTAGTGCACTACTATAGGGCACCCTATTCCCTAGTGCACTAATATACTACTATAGGACACCCTATTCCCTAGTGCACTACTATAGGGCACCCTATTCACTAGTGCACTACTATACTACTATAGGACAACCTATTCCATAGGCACTACTATAGGGCACCCTATTCCCTAGTGTACTACTATAGGGCACCCTATTCCGTAGTGCACTACTATAGGACACCCTATTCTCTAGGGCACTACAATACTACTATAGGGCACCCTATTCCCTAGTGCACTACTATAGGGCACCCTATTCCCTAGTGCACTACTATAGGGCACCCTATTCCCTAGTGCACTATTATACTACTATAGGACACCTTATTCCCTAGTGCACAACTATACTACTAAAGGGCACCCTATTCCCTAGTGCACAACTATAGGGCACCCTATTCCATAGTGCACTACTATAGGACACCCTATTCTCTAGTGCACTACTATACTACTATAGGACACCCTATTCACTAGTGCACAACTATAGGGCACCCTATTCTCTAGTGCACTACTATAGGACACCCTATTCCCTAGTGCACTACTATACTACCATAGGACACCCTATTCCCTAGTGCACTACTATAGGACACCCTATTCCCTAGTGCGCTACAATACTACTATAGGGCGCCCTATTCTTTAGTGCACTACTATAGGGCACCCAATTCCCTAGTGCACTACAATACTACTATAGGGCACCCTATTCCCTAGTGCACTACTATAGGGCACCCTATTCCCTAGTGTACTATTATACTACTATATGACACCTTATTCCCTAGTGCACTACTATAGGTCACCCTATTCCCTAGTGCACTACAATACTACTATAGGGCACCCTATTCCTTAGTGCACTCCTATAGGGCACCTATTCCCTAGTGCACTACTATACTACAATAGGGCACCCTATTCCCTAGTGCAGTACTATAGGACACCCTATTCCCTAGTGCACTACTATAGAGCATCCTATTCCCTAGTGCACTACTATAGGGCACCCTATTCACTAGTGCACTACTATACTACTATAGGGCACCCTATTCCCTAGTGCACTACTATAGGGCACCCTATTCCCTAGTCCACTACTATACTATTATAGGACACCCTATTCCCTAGTGCACTACTAGAGGGCACCCTATTCCCTACTATACTATAATAGGACACCCTATTCCCTCGTGCACTACTAGAGGGCACCCTATTCCCTAGTTCACTATTATAGGACACCCTATTCCCTAGTGCACTACTATAGGACACCCTATTCCCTAATGCACTACAATACTACTATAGGGCACCCTATTCCCTAGTGCACTACTATAGGGCACCCTATTCCCTAGTGCACTATTATACTACTATAGGACACCTTATTCCCTAGTGCACAACTATACCACTATAGGGCACCCTATTCCCTAGTGTACAAATATAGGGTACCCTATTCCATAGTGCACTACAATACTACTATAGGGCACCCTATTCCCTAGTGCACTACTATAGGGCACCCTATTCCCTAGTGCACTATTATACTACTATAGGGCACCCTATTCCCTAGTGCACTATTATACTACTATAGGACACCTTATTCCCTAGTGCACTACTATACTACTATAGGTCACCCTATTTCCTAGTGCACAACTATACCACTATAGGGCACCCTATTCCCTAGTGCACTACTATAGGACACCCTATTCCCTAGTGCACTACAATACTACTATAGGGTACCCTATTCCCTAGTGCACTACTATAGGGCACCCTATTCCCTAGTGCACTATTATACTACTATAGGGCACCCTATTCCCTAGTGCACTATTATACTACTATAGGACACCTTATTCCCTAGTGCACTACTATACTACTATAGGGCACCCTATTCCCTAGTGCACTACTATAGGGCACCCTATTCCCTAGTGCACTATTATACTACTATAGGGCACCCTATTCCCTAGTGCACTATTATACTACTATAGGACACCTTATTCCCTAGTGCACTACTATACTACTATAGGGCACCCTCTTCCCTAGTGCACTACTATACTACTATAGGGCACCCTATTCCCTAGTGCACTACTATACTATTATAGAACACCCTATTCCCTAGTGCACTACTATAGGACACCCTATTCCCTAGTGCACTACTATAGGACACCCTATTCCCTAGTGCACTAGTATAGAACACCCTATTCCCTAGTGCACTACTATAGGGCACCCTATTCCATAGGCACTACTATAGGGCACCCTATTCCCTAGTGTACTACTATAGGGCACCCTATTCCCTAGTACACTACTATAAGGCACCCTATTCCCTAGTGCACTACTATAGGACACCCTATTCCCTAGTGCACTACTCTAGGACACCCTATTCCCTAGTGCACTACAATACCACTATAGGGCACCCTATTCCCTAGTGCACTACTATAGGGCACCCTATTCCCTAGTGCCCTACTATAGGGCACCCTATTCCCTAGTGCACTATTATGCTACTATAGGACACCCTATTCCCTAGTGCACTAATATAGGATACCATTTTCCCTAGTGTACTACTATACTACTATAGGACACCCTATTCCCTAGTGCACTACTATAGGACACCCTATTCCCTAGTGCACTACTATAGGACACCCTATTCCCTAGTGCACTACTATAGGACACCCTATTCCCTAGTGCACTACTATAGGACACCCTATTCCCTAGTGCACTACAATACCACTATAGGGCACCCTATTCCCTAGTGCACTACTATAGGGCACCCTATTCCCTAGTGCACTATTATACTACTATAGGGCACCCTATTCCCTAGTGCCCTACTATAGGGCACCCTATTCCCTAGTGCACTACTATACTACTATAGGTCACCCTATTCCCTAGTGCACTACTATACTACTATAGGGCACCCTATTCCCTAGTGCACTACTATACTATTATAGAACACCCTATTCCCTAGTGCACTACTATAGAACACCCTATTCCCTAGTGCACTACTATAGGACACCCTATTCCCTAGTGCACTACTATAGGACACCCTATTCCCTAGTGCACTACTATAGGGCACCCTATTCCACAGTGCACTACTATAGGACACCCTATTCCCTACTGCACTACTATAGGGCACCCTATTCCCTAGTGCACTACTATAGGACATCATATTCCCTAGTGCACTACTATAGGGCACCCTATTCCCTAGTGCACTACTATAGGACACCCTATTCCTTAGTGCACTATTATACTACTATAAGACACCCTATTCCCTAGTGCACTACTATAGGTCACCCTATTCCCTAGTGCACTACTATAGGACACCCTATTCCCTAGTGCACTACTATAGGACACCCTATTCCCTAGTGCACTACTATAGAACACCCTATTCCCTAGTGCACTACTATAGGACACCCTATTCCCTAGTGCACTACTATAGGACACCCTATTCCCTAGTGCACTACTATAGGGCACCCTATTCCACAGTGCACTACTATAGGACACCCTATTCCCTTCTGCACTACTATAGGGCACCCTATTCCCTAGTGCACTACTATACTACTATAGGGCGCCCTATTCTTTAGTGCACTACTATAGGGCACCCAATTCCCTAGTGCACTACAATACTACTATAGGGCACCCTATTCCCTAGTGCACTACTATAGGGCACCCTATTCCCTAGTGTACTATTATACTACTATATGACACCTTATTCCCTAGTGCACTACTATAGGTCACCCTATTCCCTAGTGCACTACAATACTACTATAGGGCACCCTATTCCTTAGTGCACTCCTATAGGGCACCTATTCCCTAGTGCACTACTATACTACAATAGGGCACCCTATTCCCTAGTGCAGTACTATAGGACACCCTATTCCCTAGTGCACTACTATAGAGCATCCTATTCCCTAGTGCACTACTATAGGGCACCCTATTCACTAGTGCACTACTATACTACTATAGGGCACCCTATTCCCTAGTGCACTACTATAGGGCACCCTATTCCCTAGTGCACTACTATACTATTATAGGACACCCTATTCCCTAGTGCACTACTAGAGGGCACCCTATTCCCTACTATACTATAATAGGACACCCTATTCCCTCGTGCACTACTAGAGGGCACCCTATTCCCTAGTTCACTATTATAGGACACCCTATTCCCTAGTGCACTACTATAGGACACCCTATTCCCTAATGCACTACAATACTACTATAGGGCACCCTATTCCCTAGTGCACTACTATAGGGCACCCTATTCCCTAGTGCACTATTATACTACTATAGGACACCTTATTCCCTAGTGCACAACTATACCACTATAGGGCACCCTATTCCCTAGTGCACAACTATAGGGTACCCTATTCCATAGTGCACTACAATACTACTATAGGGCACCCTATTCCCTAGTGCACTACTATAGGGCACCCTATTCCCTAGTGCACTATTATACTACTATAGGGCACCCTATTCCCTAGTGCACTATTATACTACTATAGGACACCTTATTCCCTAGTGCACTACTATACTACTATAGGTCACCCTATTTCCTAGTGCACAACTATACCACTATAGGGCACCCTATTCCCTAGTGCACTACTATAGGACACCCTATTCCCTAGTGCACTACAATACTACTATAGGGCACCCTATTCCCTAGTGCACTACTATAGGGCACCCTATTCCCTAGTGCACTATTATACTACTATAGGGCACCCTATT
Organism: Coregonus lavaretus; assembly: GCF_964263955.1. NCBI lineage: Eukaryota > Metazoa > Chordata > Actinopteri > Salmoniformes > Salmonidae > Coregonus > Coregonus lavaretus. Next base: position 63,073,507 of record NC_139989.1, read on the forward strand.
CCCTAGTGCACTATTATACTACTATAGGACACCTTATTCCCTAGTGCACTACTATACTACTATAGGTCACCCTATTCCCTAGTGCACAACTATACCACTATAGGGCACCCTATTCCCTAGTGCACTACTATAGGACACTCTATTCCCTAGTGCACTACAATACTACTATAGGGCACCCTATTCCCTAGTGCACTACTATAGGGCACCCTATTCCCTAGTGCACTATTATACTACTATAGGGCACCCTATTCCCTAGTGCACTATTATACTACTATAGGACACCTTATTCCCTAGTGCACTACTATACTACTATAGGGCACCCTATTCCCTAGTGCACTACTATAGGGCACCCTATTCCCTAGTGCACTATTATACTACTATAGGGCACCCTATTCCCTAGTGCACTATTATACTACTATAGGACACCTTATTCCCTAGTGCACTACTATACTACTATAGGGCACCCTCTTCCCTAGTGCACTACTATACTACTATAGGGCACCCTATTCCCTAGTGCACTACTATACTATTATAGAACACCCTATTCCCTAGTGCACTACTATAGGACACCCTATTCCCTAGTGCACTACTATAGGACACCCTATTCCCTAGTGCACTAGTATAGAACACCCTATTCCCTAGTGCACTACTATAGGGCACCCTATTCCATAGGCACTACTATAGGGCACCCTATTCCCTAGTGTACTACTATAGGGCACCCTATTCCCTAGTGCACTATTATACTACTATAGGGCACCCTATTCCCTAGTGCACTACTATAGGACACCCTATTCCCTAGTGCACTAGTATAGAACACCCTATTCCCTAGTGCACTACTATAGGGCACCCTATTCCATAGGCACTACTATAGGGCACCCTATTCCCTAGTGTACTACTATAGGGCACCCTATTCCCTAGTACACTACTATAAGGCACCCTATTCCCTAGTGCACTACTATAGGACACCCTATTCCCTAGTGCACTACTCTAGGACACCCTATTCCCTAGTGCACTACAATACCACTATAGGGCACCCTATTCCCTAGTGCACTACTATAGGGCACCCTATTCCCTAGTGCCCTACTATAGGGCACCCTATTCCCTAGTGCACTATTATGCTACTATAGGACACCCTATTCCCTAGTGCACTAATATAGGATACCATTTTCCCTAGTGTACTACTATACTACTATAGAACACCCTATTCCCTAGTGCACTACTATAGGACACCCTATTCCCTAGTGCACTACTATAGGACACCCTATTCCCTAGTGCACTACTATAGGACACCCTATTCCCTAGTGCACTACTATAGGACACCCTATTCCCTAGTGCACTACAATACCACTATAGGGCACCCTATTCCCTAGTGCACTACTATAGGGCACCCTATTCCCTAGTGCACTATTATACTACTATAGGGCACCCTATTCCCTAGTGCCCTACTATAGGGCACCCTATTCCCTAGTGCACTACTATACTACTATAGGTCACCCTATTCCCTAGTGCACTACTATACTACTATAGGGCACCCTATTCCCTAGTGCACTACTATACTATTATAGAACACCCTATTCCCTAGTGCACTACTATAGAACACCCTATTCCCTAGTGCACTACTATAGGACACCCTATTCCCTAGTGCACTACTATAGGACACCCTATTCCCTAGTGCACTACTATAGGGCACCCTATTCCACAGTGCACTACTATAGGACACCCTATTCCCTACTGCACTACTATAGGGCACCCTATTCCCTAGTGCACTACTATAGGACATCATATTCCCTAGTGCACTACTATAGGGCACCCTATTCCCTAGTGCACTACTATAGGACACCCTATTCCTTAGTGCACTATTATACTACTATAAGACACCCTATTCCCTAGTGCACTACTATAGGTCACCCTATTCCCTAGTGCACTACTATAGGACACCCTATTCCCTAGTGCACTACTATAGGACACCCTATTCCCTAGTGCACTACTATAGAACACCCTATTCCCTAGTGCACTACTATAGGACACCCTATTCCCTAGTGCACTACTATAGGACACCCTATTCCCTAGTGCACTACTATAGGGCACCCTATTCCACAGTGCACTACTATAGGACACCCTATTCCCTTCTGCACTACTATAGGGCACCCTATTCCCTAGTGCACTACTATAGGACACCCTATTCACTAGTGCACTACTATACTACTATAGGGCACCCTATTCACTAGTGCACTACTATAGGGCACCCAATTCCCTAGTGCACTACTATAGGTCACCCTATTCCCTAGTGCACTACTATAGGACACCCTATTCCCTAGTGCACTACTATAGGGCACCCTATTCCCTAGTTCACTACTATAGGACACCCTATTCCCTAGTGCACTACTATACTACTATAGGGCACCCTATTCCCTAGTGCACTACTATAGAACACCCTATTCACTAGTGCACTACTATACTACTATAGGGCACCCTATTCACTAGTGCACTACTATAGGTCACCCTATTCCCTAGTGCACTACTATAGGACACCCTATTCCCTAGTGCACTACTATACTACTATAGGACACCCTATTCCCTTCTGCACTACTATAGGGCACCCTATTCCCTAGTGCACTACTATAGGACACCCTATTCACTAGTGCACTACTATACTACTATAGGACAACCTATTCACTAGTGCACTACTATAGGTCACCCTATTACCTAGTGCAATATTATGGACACCCTATTCCCTAGTGCACTACTATACTACCTTATGGACACCCTATTCCCTAGTGCACTACTATAGGACACCCTATTCCCTAGTGCACTACTATAGGACACCCTATTCCCTAATGCACAACTATAGGGCACCCTATTCCCTAGTGCACTACTATAGGGCACCCTATTCCCTAGTGCACTACTATAGGACACCCTATTCCCTAGTGCACTACTATAGGGCACCCTATTCCCTAGTGCACTACTATAGGACACCCTATTCACTAGTGCACTACTATACTACTATAGGACACCCTATTCCCTAGTGCACTACTATACTACTATAGGACACCCTATTCCCTAGTGCACTACAATACTACTATAGGGCACCCTATTCACTAGTGCACTACTATAGGGCACCCAATTCCCTAGTGCACTACTATGGGTCACCCTATTCCCTAGTGCACTACTATAGGACACCCTATTCCCTAGTGCACTACTATAGGGCACCCTATTCCCTAGTGCACTACTATAGGACACCCTATTCCCTAGTGCACTACTATACTACTATAGGACACCCTATTCCCTTCTGCACTACTATAGGGCACCCTATTCCCTAGTGCACTACTATAGAACACCCTATTCACTAGTGCACTACTATACTACTATAGGGCACCCTATTCACTAGTGCACTACTATAGGTCACCCTATTCCCTAGTGCACTACTATAGGACACCCTATTCCCTAGTGCACTACTATACTACTATAGGACACCCTATTCCCTTCTGCACTACTATAGGGCACCCTATTCCCTAGTGCACTACTATAGGACACCATATTCACTAGTGCACTACTATACTACTATAGGGCAACCTATTCACTAGTGCACTACTATAGGTCACCCTATTACCTAGTGCAATATTATGGACACCCTATTCCCTAGTGCACTACTATACTACCTTATGGACACCCTATTCCCTAGTGCACTACTATAGGACACCCTATTCCCTAGTGCACTACTATAGGACACCCTATTCCCTAATGCACAACTATAGGGCACCCTATTCCCTAGTGCACTACTATAGGGCACCCTATTCCCTAGTGCACTACTATAGGACACCCTATTCACTAGTGCACTACTATACTACTATAGGGCACCCTATTCCCTAGTGCACTACTATACTACTATAGGACACCCTATTCCCTAGTGCACTACAATACTACTATAGGGCACCCTATTCCCTAGTGCACTACTATAGGGCACCCTATTCCCTAGTGCACTATTATACTACTATAGGGCACCCTATTCACTAGTGCACTATTATACTACTATAGGACACCTTATTCCCTAGTGCACTACTATACTACTATAGGGCACCCTATTCCCTAGTGCACTATTATACTACTATAGGGCACCCTATTCCCTAGTGCACTATTATACTACTATAGGACACCTTATTCCCTAGTGCATTACTATACTACTATAGGGCACCGTATTCCCTAGTGCACTACTATACTACTATAGGGCACCCTATTCCATAGTGCACTACTATACTATTATAGAACACCCTATTCCCTAGTGCACTACTATAGGACACCCTATTCCCTAGTGCACTACTATAGGACACCCTATTCCCTAGTGCACTAGTATAGAACACCCTATTCCCTAGTGCACTACTATAGGGCACCCTATTCCATAGGCACTACTATAGGGCACCCTATTCCCTAGTGTACTACTATAGGGCACCCTATTCCCTAGTACACTACTATAAGGCACCCTATTCCCTAGTGCACTACTATAGGACACCCTATTCCCTAGTGCACTACTATAGGAAACCCTATTCCCTAGTGCACTACAATACCACTATAGGGCACCCTATTCCCTAGTGCACTACTATAGGGCACCCTATTCCCTAGTGCACTATTATACTACTATAGGACACCCTATTCCCTAGTGCACTAATATAGGATACCATTTTCCCTAGTGTACTACTATACTACTATAGGACACCCTATTCCCTAGTGCACTACTATAGGACACCCTATTCCCTAGTGCACTACTATAGGACACCCTATTCCCTAGTGCACTACTATAGGACACCCTATTCCCTAGTGCACTACAATACCACTATAGGGCACCCTATTCCCTAGTGCACTACTATAGGGCACCCTATTCCCTAGTGCACTATTATATTACTATAGGGCACCCTATTCCCTAGTGCACTACTATAGGGCACCCTATTCCATAGGCACTACTATAGGGCACCCTATTCCCTAGTGTACTACTATAGGGCACCCTATTCCCTAGTACACTACTATAAGGCACCCTATTCCCTAGTGCACTACTATAGGACACCCTATTCCCTAGTGCACTACTATAGGACACCCTATTCCCTAGTGCACTACTATAGGACACCCTATTCCCTAATGCACAACTATAGGGCACCCTATTCCCTAGTGCACTACTATAGGGCACCCTATTCCCTAGTGCACTACTATAGGACACCCTATTCCCCAGTGCACTACTATAGGGCACCCTATTCCCTAGTGCACTACTATAGGACACCCTATTCACTAGTGCACTACTATACTACTATAGGGCACCCTATTCCCTAGTGCACTACTATACTACTATAGGACACCCTATTCCCTAGTGCACTACAATACTACTATAGGGCACCCTATTCCCTAGTGCACTACAATAGGGCACCCTATTCCCTAGTGCACTACTATAGGAAACCCTATTCCCTAGTGCACTACAATACCACTATAGGGCACCCTATTCCCTAGTGCACTACTATAGGGCACCCTATTCCCTAGTGCACTATTATACTACTATAGGACACCCTATTCCATAGTGCACTAATATAGGATACCATTTTCCCTAGTGTACTACTATACTACTATAGGACACCCTATTCCCTAGTGCACTACTATAGGACACCCTATTCCCTAGTGCACTACTATAGGACACGCTATTCCCTAGTGCACTACAATACCACTATAGGGCACCCTATTCCCTAGTGCACTACTATAGGGCACCCTATTCCCTAGTGCACTATTATACTACTATAGGGCACCCTATTCCCTAGTGCACTACTATAGGGCACCCTATTCCATAGTGCACTATTATACTACTATAGGGCACCCTATTCCCTAGTGCACTACTATACTACTATAGGGCACCCTATTCCCTAGTGCACTACTATACTATTATAGAACACCCTATTCTCTAGTGCACTACTATAGAACACCCTATTCCCTAGTGCACTACTATAGGACACCCTATTCCCTAGTGCACTACTATAGGGCACCCTATTCCACAGTGCACTACTATAGGACACCCTATTCCCTACTGCACTACTATAGGGCACCCTATTCCCTAGTGCACTACTATAGGACATCCTATTCCCTAGTACACTACTATAGGGCACCCTATTCCCTAGTGCACTACTATAGGACACACTATTCCTTAGTGCACTATTATACTACTATAAGACACCATATTCCCTAGTGCACTACTATAGGTCACCCTATTCCCTAGTGCACTACTATAGGACACCCTATTCCCTAGTGCACTACTATAGGACACCCTATTCCCTAGTGCACTACTATAGAACACCCTATTCCCTAGTGCACTACTATAGGACACCCTATTCCCTAGTGCACTACTATAGGACACCCTATTCCCTAGTGCACTACTATAGGGCACCCTATTCCACAGTGCACTACTATAGGGCACCCTATTCCCTAGTGCACTACTATAGGACACCCTATTCACTAGTGCACTACTATACTACTATAGGGCACCCTATTCACTAGTGCACTACTATAGGGCACCCAATTCCCTAGTGCACTACTATAGGTCACCCTATTCCCTAGTGCACTACTATAGGACACCCTATTCCCTAGTGCACTACTATAGGGCACCCTATTCCCTAGTGCACTACTATAGGACACCCTATTCCCTAGTGCACTACTATACTACTATAGGACACCCTATTCCCTTCTGCACTACTATAGGGCACCCTATTCCCTAGTGCACTACTATAGAACACCCTATTCACTAGTGCACTACTATACTACTATAGGGCACCCTATTCACTAGTGCACTACTATAGGTCACCCTATTCCCTAGTGCACTACTATAGGACACCCTATTCCCTAGTGCACTACTATACTACTATAGGACACCCTATTCCCTTCTGCACTACTATAGGGCACCCTATTCCCTAGTGCACTACTATAGGGCACCCTATTCCCTAGTGCACTATTATACTACTATAGGGCACCCTATTCCCTAGTGCACTACTATACTACTATAGGGAACCCTATTCCCTAGTGCACTACTATACTACTATAGGGCACCCTATTCCCTAGTGCACTACTATACTATTATAGAACACCCTATTCCCTAGTGCACTACTATAGAACACCCTATTCCCTAGTGCACTACTAAAGGACACCCTATTCCCTAGTGCACTACTATAGGACACCCTATTCCCTAGTGCACTACTATAGGGCACCATATTCCACAGTGCACTACTATAGGACACCCTATTCCCTACTGCACTACTATAGGGCACCCTATTCCCTAGTGCACTACTATAGGACATCCTATTCCCTAGTGCACTACTATAGGGCACCCTATTCCCTAGTGCACTACTATAGGACACACTATTCCTTAGTGCACTATTATACTACTATAAGACACCATATTCCCTAGTGCACTACTATAGGTCACCCTATTCCCTAGTGCACTACTATAGGACACCCTATTCCCTAATGCACTACTATAGGACACCCTATTCCCTAGTGCACTACTATAGAACACCCTATTCCCTAGTGCACTACTATAGGACACCCTATTCCCTAGTGCACTACTATAGGACACCCTATTCCCTAGTGCACTACTATAGGGCACCCTATTCCACAGTGCACTACTATAGGACACCCTATTCCCTTCTGCACTACTATAGGGCACCCTATTCCCTAGTGCACTACTATAGGACACCCTATTCACTAGTGCACTACTATACTACTATAGGGCACCCTATTCACTAGTGCACTACTATAGGGCACCCAATTCCCTAGTGCACTACTATAGGTCACCCTATTCCCTAGTGCACTACTATAGGACACCCTATTCCCTAGTGCACTACTATAGGGCACCCTATTCCCTAGTGCACTACTATAGGACACCCTATTCCCTAGTGCACTACTATAGGACACCCTATTCCCTAGTGCACTACTATACTACTATAGGACACCCTATTCCCTTCTGCACTACTATAGGGCACCCTATTCCCTAGTGCACTACTATAGGACACCTTATTCACTAGTGCACTACTATACTACTATAGGGCAACCTATTCACTAGTGCACTACTATAGGTCACCCTATTACCTAGTGCAATATTATGGACACCCTATTCCCTAGTGCACTACTATACTACCTTATGGACACCCTATTCCCTAGTGCACTACTATAGGACACCCTATTCCCTAGTGCACTACTATAGGACACCCTATTCCCTAATGCACAACTATAGGGCACCCTATTCCCTAGTGCACTACTATAGGGCACCCTATTCCCTAGTGCACTACTATAGGACACCCTATTCCCTAGTGCACTACTATAGGGCACCCTATTCCCTAGTGCACTACTATAGGACACCCTATTCCCTAGTGCACTACTATAGGGCACCCTATTCCCTAGTGCACTACTATAGGACACCCTATTCCCTAGTGCACTACTATACTACTATAGGACACCCTATTCCCTTCTGCACTACTATAGGGCACCCTATTCCCTAGTGCACTACTATAGAACACCCTATTCACTAGTGCACTACTATACTACTATAGGGCACCCTATTCACTAGTGCACTACTATAGGTCACCCTATTCCCTAGTGCACTACTATAGGACACCCTATTCCCTAGTGCACTACTATACTACTATAGGACACCCTATTCCCTTCTGCACTACTATAGGGCACCCTATTCCCTAGTGCACTACTATAGGACACCCTATTCCCTAGTGCACTACTATACTACTATAGGACACCCTATTCCCTAGTGCACTACTATAGGACACCCTATTCCCTAGTGCACTACTATAGGACACCCTATTCCCTAGTGCACTACAATACCACTATAGGGCACCCTATTCCCTAGTGCACTACTATAGGGCACCCTATTCCCTAGTGCACTATTATACTACTATAGGGCACCCTATTCCCTAGTGCACTACTATAGGGCACCCTATTCCATAGTGCACTATTATACTACTATAGGGCACCCTATTCCCTAGTGCACTACTATACTACTATAGGGCACCCTATTCCCTAGTGCACTACTATACTATTATAGAACACCCTATTCTCTAGTGCACTACTATAGAACACCCTATTCCCTAGTGCACTACTATAGGACACCCTATTCCCTAGTGCACTACTATAGGGCACCCTATTCCACAGTGCACTACTATAGGACACCCTATTCCCTACTGCACTACTATAGGGCACCCTATTCCCTAGTGCACTACTATAGGACATCCTATTCCCTAGTACACTACTATAGGGCACCCTATTCCCTAGTGCACTACTATAGGACACACTATTCCTTAGTGCACTATTATACTACTATAAGACACCATATTCCCTAGTGCACTACTATAGGTCACCCTATTCCCTAGTGCACTACTATAGGACACCCTATTCCCTAGTGCACTACTATAGGACACCCTATTCCCTAGTGCACTACTATAGAACACCCTATTCCCTAGTGCACTACTATAGGACACCCTATTCCCTAGTGCACTACTATAGGACACCCTATTCCCTAGTGCACTACTATAGGGCACCCTATTCCACAGTGCACTACTATAGGGCACCCTATTCCCTAGTGCACTACTATAGGACACCCTATTCACTAGTGCACTACTATACTACTATAGGGCACCCTATTCACTAGTGCACTACTATAGGGCACCCAATTCCCTAGTGCACTACTATAGGTCACCCTATTCCCTAGTGCACTACTATAGGACACCCTATTCCCTAGTGCACTACTATAGGGCACCCTATTCCCTAGTGCACTACTATAGGACACCCTATTCCCTAGTGCACTACTATACTACTATAGGACACCCTATTCCCTTCTGCACTACTATAGGGCACCCTATTCCCTAGTGCACTACTATAGAACACCCTATTCACTAGTGCACTACTATACTACTATAGGGCACCCTATTCACTAGTGCACTACTATAGGTCACCCTATTCCCTAGTGCACTACTATAGGACACCCTATTCCCTAGTGCACTACTATACTACTATAGGACACCCTATTCCCTTCTGCACTACTATAGGGCACCCTATTCCCTAGTGCACTACTATAGGACACCCTATTCACTAGTGCACTACTATACTACTATAGGGCAACCTATTCACTAGTGCACTACTATAGGTCACCCTATTACCTAGTGCAATATTATGGACACCCTATTCCCTAGTGCACTGCTATACTACCTTATGGACACCCTATTCCCTAGTGCACTACTATAGGACACCCTATTCCCTAGTGCACTACTATAGGACACCCTATTCCCTAATGCACAACTATAGGGCACCCTATTCCCTAGTGCACTACTATAGGGCACCCTATTCCCTAGTGCACTACTATAGGACACCCTATTCCCTAGTGCACTACTATAGGGCACCCTATTCCCTAGTGCACTACTATAGGACACCCTATTCACTAGTGCACTACTATACTACTATAGGGCACCCTATTCCCTAGTGCACTACTATACTACTATAGGACACCCTATTCCCTAGTGCACTACAATACTACTATAGGGCACCCTATTCACTAGTGCACTACTATAGGGCACCCAATTCCCTAGTGCACTACTATAGGTCACCCTATTCCCTAGTGCACTACTATAGGACACCCTATTCCCTAGTGCACTACTATAGGGCACCCTATTCCCTAGTGCACTACTATAGGACACCCTATTCCCTAGTGCACTACTATACTACTATAGGACACCCTATTCCCTTCTGCACTACTATAGGGCACCCTATTCCCTAGTGCACTACTATAGAACACCCTATTCACTAGTGCACTACTATACTACTATAGGGCACCCTATTCACTAGTGCACTACTATAGGTCACCCTATTCCCTAGTGCACTACTATAGGACACCCTATTCCCTAGTGCACTACTATACTACTATAGGACACCCTATTCCCTTCTGCACTACTATAGGGCACCCTATTCCCTAGTGCACTACTATAGGACACCCTATTCACTAGTGCACTACTATACTACTATAGGGCAACCTATTCACTAGTGCACTACTATAGGTCACCCTATTACCTAGTGCAATATTATGGACACCCTATTCCCTAGTGCACTACTATACTACCTTATGGACACCCTATTCCCTAGTGCACTACTATAGGACACCCTATTCCCTAGTGCACTACTATAGGACACCCTATTCCCTAATGCACAACTATAGGGCACCCTATTCCATAGTGCACTACTATAGGGCACCCTATTCCCTAGTGCACTACTATAGGACACCCTATTCCCTAGTGCACTACTATAGGGCACCCTATTCCCTAGTGCACTACTATAGGACACCCTATTCACTAGTGCACTACTATACTACTATAGGGCACCCTATTCCCTAGTGCACTACTATACTACTATAGGACACCCTATTCCCTAGTGCACTACAATACTACTATAGGGCACCCTATTCCCTAGTGCACTACTATAGGGCACCCTATTCCCTAGTGCACTATTATACTACTATAGGGCACCCTATTCCCTAGTGCACTATTATACTACTATAGGACACCTTATTCCCTAGTGCACTACTATACTACTATAGGGCACCCTATTCCCTAGTGTACTACTATAGGGCACCCTATTCCCTAGTGCACTATTTTACTACTATAGGGCACCCTATTCCCTAGTGCACTATTATACTACTATAGGACACCTTATTCCCTAGTGCATTACTATACTACTATAGGGCACCCTATTCCCTAGTGCACTACTATACTACTATAGGGCACCCTATTCCCTAGTGCACTACTATACTATTATAGAACACCCTATTCCGTAGTGCACTACTATAGGACACCCTATTCCCTAGTGCACTACTATAGGACACCCTATTCCCTAGTGCACTAGTATAGAACACCCTATTCCCTAGTGCACTACTATAGGGCACCCTATTCCATAGGCACTACTATAGGGCACCCTATTCCCTAGTGTACTACTATAGGGCACCCTATTCCCTAGTACACTACTATAAGGCACCCTATTCCCTAGTGCACTACTATAGGACACCCTATTCCCTAGTGCACTACTATAGGGCACCCTATTCCCTAGTGCACTAATATAGGATACCATTTTCCCTAGTGTACTACTATACTACTATAGGACACCCTATTCCCTAGTGCACTACTATAGGACACCCTATTCCCTAGTGCACTACTATAGGACACCCTATTCCCTAGTGCACTACTATAGGGCACCCTATTCCCTAGTGCACTATTATACTACTATAGGGCACCCTATTCCCTAGTGCACTACTATAGGGCACCCTATTCCCTAGTGCACTATTATACTACTATAGGGCACCCTATTCCCTAGTGCACTACTATACTACTATAGGGAACCCTATTCCCTAGTGCACTACTATACTACTATAGGGCACCCTATTCCCTAGTGCACTACTATACTATTATAGAACACCCTATTCCCTAGTGCACTACTATAGAACACCCTATTCCCTAGTGCACTACTAAAGGACACCCTATTCCCTAGTGCACTACTATAGGACACCCTATTCCCTAGTGCACTACTATAGGGCACCATATTCCACAGTGCACT
>NC_139989.1:63091127-63111127 GCF_964263955.1 Coregonus lavaretus
GGTTGGTTACATTATAACTAATACACTCAGCTGGTTGGTTACATTATAACTGATACTCTCAGCAGGTTGGTTACATTATAACTAATACACTCAGCTGGTTGGTTACATTATAACTAATACACTCAACTGGTTGGTTACATTATAACTGATACACTCAGCTGGTTGGTTACATTATAACTGATACTCTCAGCTGGTTGGTTACATTATAACTGATACACTCAGCTGGTTGGTTACATTATAACTAATACACTCAGCTGGTTGGTTACATTATAACTGATACACTCAGCTGGTTGGTTACATTATAACTGATACTCTCAGCTGGTTGGTTACATTATAACTGATACTCTCAGCTGGTTGGTTACATTATAACTGATACACTCAGCTGGTTGGTTACATTATAACTGACACACTCAGCTGGTTGGTTACATTATAACTGATACTCTCAGCTGGTTGGTTACATTATAACTGATACACTCAGCTGGTTGGTTACATTATAACTGATACTCTCAGCTGGTTGGTTACATTATAACTGATCCACTCAGCTGGTTGGTTACATTATAACTGATACTCTCAGCTGGTTGGTTACATTATAACTGATACACTCAGCTGGTTGGTTACATTATAACTGATACACTCAGCTGGTTGGTTACACTCAGCTGGTTGGCTTAGGAAGGCCACCAAAAATTCTGAAATTTCCATCCCCAACTATAACATTTTCCGTCTAGATAGAACTGCCAAAGGGGGTGGAGTTGCAATCTACTGTAGAGATAGCCTGCAGAGCTCTATCATACTATCCAGGTCTGTGCCCAAACAGTTTGAGCTTCTACTTCTAAAAATCCACCTTTCCAGAAATAAGTCTCTCACTGTTGCTGCTTGCTACAGACCCCCCTCAGCCCCCAGCTGTGCCCTGGACACCATATGTGAATTGATTGCCCCCCATTTATCCTCAGAGTTTGTGCTGCTTGGTGACCTAAATTGGGATATGCTTAATACCCCGGCCATCCTACAATCCAAACTAGATGCCCTCAATCTCACGCAAATTATCAACGAACCTACCAGGTACAACCCTAAATCCGTAAACATGGGTACCCTCATAGATATCATCCTGACTAACTTACCCTCTAAATACACCTCCGCTGTCTTCAACCAGGATCTCAGCGATCACTGCCTTATTGCCTGCGTCCGTAACGGGTCCGCGGTCAAACGACCACCCCTCATCACTGTCAAACGCTCCCTAAAACACTTTAGCGAGCAGGCCTTCCTAATTGACCTGGCCCAGGTATCCTGGATGGATATAGATCTCATTCCATCAGTAGAGGATGCCTGGTTGTTCTTTAAAAGTAATTTCCTCTCAATCTTAAATAAACATGCCCCATTCAAAAAATACAGAACTAAGAACAGATATAGCCCCTGGTTCTCCTCAGACTTGACTTTCCTTGACCAGCACAAAAACATCCTGTGGCGTACTGCATTAGCATCAAATAGCCCCCGCGATATGCAACTTTTCAGGGAAGTTAGGAACCAATATACACAAGCAGTCAGGAAAGCAAAGGCTAACTTTTTCAAATAGAAATTTGCATCCTGTAGCACTAACTCCAAAAGGTTTTGGGACACTGTAAAGTCCATGGAGAATAAGAGCACTTCCTCCCAGCTGCCCACTGCACTGAGGCTAGGAAACACTATCACCACCGATAAATCTACAATAATCGAGAATTTCAACAAGCATTTTGCTACGGCTGGCCATGCTTTCCACCTGGCTACCACTACCCCGGCCACCAACTCTGCACCCTCCGCTGCAACTTGCCCATGCCCCCCCGCTTCTCCTTCACACAAATTCAGACAGCTGATGTTCTGAAAGAGCTGCAAAATCTGGACCCCTACAAATCAGCTGGGCTAGACAATCTGGACCCTTTCTTTCTAAAACTAGCCGCTGAAATTGTCGCAACCCCTATTACTAGTCTGTTCAACCTCTCTTTCGTAACGTCTGAGATCCCCAGAGATTGGAAAGCTGCCGCGGTCATCCCCCTCTTCAAAGGGGGTGACACTCTAGATCCAAACTGTTACAGACCTATATCCATCCTGCCCTGCCTTTCGAAAGTATTTGAAAGCCAAGTTAACAAACAGATCACCGACCATTTCGAATCCCACCTTACCTTCTCCGCTATGCAATCCGGTTTCCGAGCTGGTCATGGGTGCACTTCAGCCACGCTCAAGGTCCTAAACAATATTATAACCGCGATCGATAATAGACAGTACTGTGCAGCCGTCTTCATCGACCTGGCCAAGGCTTTCGACTCTGTCAACCACCGCATTCTTATTGGCAGACTAAATAGCCTTGGTTTCTCAAATGACTGCCTCGCCTGGTTCACCAACTACTTCTCAGATAGAGTTCAGTGTGTCAAATCGGAGGGCCTGTTGTCTGGACCTATGGCAGTCTCTATGGGGGTGCCACAGGGTTCAATTCTTGTGCTGACTCTTTTCTCCGTGTATATCAATGATGTCGCTCTTGCTGCTGGTGACTCTCAGATCCACCTCTACGCAGACGACACCATTTTGTATAGATCTGGCCCTTCATTGGACACTGTGTTAACAAACCTCCAAACGAGCTTCAATGCCATACAACACTCCTTCAGTAGCCTCCAACTGCTCTCAAACACTAGTAAAACTAAATGCATGCTCTTCAATCGAACGCTGCTGGCACCCGCCCACCCGACTAGAATCACCACTCTCGACGGGTCTGACCTAGAGTATGTGGACAACTACAAATACCTAGGTGTCTGGTTAGACTGTAAACTCTCCTTCCAGACTCATATTAAGAATCTCCAATCCAAAGTTAAATCTAGAATCGGCTTCCTATTTCGCAACAAAGCCTCCTTCACTCATGCTGCCAAACATGCCCTCGTAAAACTGACTATCCTACCAATCCTTGACTTTGGCGATGTCATTTACAAAATAGCCTCCAACACTCTACTCAGCAAATTGGATGTAGTCTATCACAGTGCCATCCGTTTTGTCTCCAAAGCCCCATACACTACCCACCACTGTGACCTGTACGCTCTTGTTGGCTGGTCCTCACTACATGTTCGTCGTCAAACCCACTGGCTCCAGGCCATCTATAAATCACTGCTAGGCAAATCCCCGCCTTATCTTAGCTCATTGGTCACCATAGTCTGCGCTCCAGCAGGTATATCTCACTGGTCATTCCCAAAGCCAACACCTCCTTTGGCCGCCATTCCTTCCAGTTCTCTGCTGCCAATGACTGGAACGAATTGCAAAAATCTCTGAAGCTGGAGACTCTTATCTCCCTCACTAACTTTAAGCATCAGTTGTCAGAGCACCTTACCGATCACTGCACCTGTACACAGCCCATCTGAAATTAGCCCACCCAACTACCAACTATCCCTATATTGTTATTTATTTTGCTCTTTTGCACCCCAGTATCTCTATTTGCACATAATCTCTTGCACATCTAGCATTCCAGTGTTATTACTAATTGTAATTATTTTGCACTATAGCCTATTTATTGCCTTACCTCCATAACTTGCTACATTTGCACACACTGTATATATATTTTCTGTTGTATTTTTTGACTTTATGTTTTTTTACCCCATATGTAACTATGTGTTGTTGTTTTTATCGCACTGCTATGCTTTATCTTGGCCAGGTCGCAGTTGTAAATGAGAACTTGTTCTCAACTGGCTTCCCTGGTTAAATAAAGGTGAAATAAAATTTAAAAAATATAAAAAAATACTGATACTCTCAGCTGGTTGGTTACATTATAACTGATACACTCAGCTGGTTGGTTACATTATAACTGATACTATCAGCTGGTTGGTTACATTATAACTGATACACTCAGCTGGTTGGTTACATTATAACTGATACTCTCAGCTGGTTGGTTCCATTATAACTGATACACTCAGCTGGTTGGTTACATTATAACTGATACACTCAGCTGGTTGGTTACATTATAACTGATACACTCTACTGGTTGGTTACATTATAACTGATACTCTCAGCTGGTTGGTTACATTAACCATTATAACTGATACTCTCAGCTGGTTGGTTACATTATAACTGATACACTCAGCTGGTTGGTTACATTATAACTGATACACAGTCACAACTGATTAGTGAAGTAAAGAGTTTGTTTCCAAAATGTGATAAACCCCAATCTTCCACATTTGCATTTTTTCATCTGAAATGAATGCTCATGAGTCCATTTCTATGTTATGGCTGTTTTCATCCTTTTAAAATATTTACTTTAGATGTGCTTTAAAAATGTGTTTTTTTGCTAAACGCTATATCTGACACACTTTTTTCATATCAAAACGCACTATATCCAGAGTCATGTATTCAGACAGTTGGGACATTGAGGTTTCTGCATTATGATGCATTTACATGACACTACAACATTCTATGGCAGCCATGTTAGCTCCCCAATAACATTACATAGGCAATATTTAAACAATACTGTGTAACTTCATGTCTAGAATTATGAACAATATAAACAATTCTAAAAGTTGGCCCAACTCTCTAAATACATGACTCTGGCTATGTTCACTGTCCAGATGGATGGAACGTTCAATATGGTTTTTGCCGCTGGTGCGAAAGTGAGTCATTCAGCGAATCGTTTCCATTATATTTGTCTGTTTAGTCGTAAGATCAGTCGTAAAATATTTTTTTGACACTTAGGAACGCAAACCTTATCTTATTAATTTAGGCTAGCCCCTGGCTTAGTCAGCCAGATGTGGTGATAGACAGCTGTTGAGCTCTTGAGTGTTGTGGATCTTTTGATTATGGATCCCTTCGACAGTTTACTGGAGCCTGTGATATCTGTTCCTGTTGGCCCAAAGAGGAAAGTTTGTAAACAAGCTTGTTAAAAGGAGAGAGCCAAGATACAGCGCCACTCAGGTGAAGGGAACAATAATGTGTCTGTAAACAGCGGGCTGTGTCACTACGGCTAGAAGAATCAATCCATCCTTGGCTGGCAAATTCATTCTTTCACACTTTCAATGTCCTTATTAGTCCTGAAATCATTCCCTGAAGTGTATATAATCCAACTAAAAAAGCTGCCCTTGATTTATCCTAATGAAAAAACCTGTGAAAACCCCATAGAATTGTTAAAAAAGAAAACACACAATTAGACGCTGTTTTTGTTCTCTAGATACAATAAATCATCTATGTGATATTTGCACAATATAGTTGAAACAAATTGACTATCGATACTTTATTACATGTAGGCTTAACTGTTTAAAAGCCACCGGATACTTGTTCTATTGGAGTTCTGTTCTTTGAGGTGAATGGATATATAGCGTTTTACCACAAAACATGATTATTTGTCTCTCTAAAATAAAATGACCTTGCAATATATTTCAAACAAAATCATGTCTGTCTTTTCACTAGCCCATGTCTAGCTCTATCTCATTCACAAGACGTGTTTTTCATTCATGTCAATTTACCAACATTTCAGAAAATGGATATATCGCCAACTCATTGATATTCCACAAGAGTGTATAGAAAAATTAGTCCATCATTACAGGGCTAGTGATCTCACAACATGCAACCAGACAAACCAACTAATTTATATTCCATACAGGCATTCAACTCCCAGACTTTTAAACAAAACAGACTGAATATTACATAGGGTAATAATACTAACTGTTGTAATAGATGGTTTAATATCTACAGATATGTTAATACAGGGCAGCCTGGATCTCAGCCCTCCAGCATAGTGCATATGCGGTTAGGAATCTTGAATAATGCAGAAGAACATAATCAAATGTGAATAAAATAGCATCCACAGTCGTGGTGAATATATTGGCTTGGTTGGTGCACAGCCAACTGTCTGGCCAGATGTCACACATACACACACACACACACACACACACACACACACACACACACACACACACACACACACACACCAGGAGACCATTCATATGACTCTGTACTGGACTTGCTGAGGTCCAGAGATGGCGGCCCTGCCTTGTCCCCACTAGTCCACCCCAGTCTTTCATTGTCCTAGATGACTCTCCAGACGAGAGGCAAAGGTCCCCAGAGCAACATCCAAGTCTTGCTCCTAAATTGTGAATGGAAAATACTACATAAGCCAAAATCCTTTAGGCAGGGGACAAGCCAGGCAGGTTGGGGAGCCCACCCAGCCAATACAGTGATAGGAGAAACACTGGTCCACCTACAACTCTAGACTGGGTGTTATTGGCTGTTAAATCATGAGCTGATTGGGGAGAAGAGCGGAGCAGAACATTGTCATGGAGCCACGGAGGAACAGAGAGGGACAGGGAGGGGCCTGGAGTGTTGGCGTGAGACCAACCGACCCACAGTCACACACAAACATACACGCATAGCCGCTTTCATCCTAGAGATGCCTCTGAGTATCCCCCATTTCCCCAAGAGTTCTGCCATGGCAACACACATCAGGAGATCCAAATGGTTCTCCTAAAAGACTGAGGGGACGGGCTTGGTGAAGCGATACGAGGGTACTAAAACAGAAAAACACACTTACTGTAGTTGTCCAGCTAACTAGGTCACAGCTTGGTTAAGAATGAAGAATAACTGTGCGAAGAGTGAGCACACACACAAACGTCCAGAGAGAGAGAGAGAGAGAGAGAGAGAGAGAGAGAGAGAGAGAGAGAGAGAGAGAGAGAGAGAGAGAGAGAGAGAGAGAGACCTGAAGCATGGCTCAGCCAGTAACACAAAGACAAGCAGTCAGTTATCTCTAATACCTTCATTCATGCTAGATAATCTCCACATGAAACCCTGTCTCTGTCCTAATGGCACCCTATTCCCTATGTAGTACATTACTTTTGACCAGGGCCCCTAGGAATCTGGTCAAAAGTAGTGCAGTTTATAGGGGATAGCGTGCCATTAGGGTTGGAGACACTAGCTGATCTGACCTTACTATCCAATATACTCTTAGAAAAAAGGGTTTCAAAAGGGTTCTTCGGCTGTTTCCATAGAAAAAACCTTTTTAGTTCCAGGTAGAACCATTTTGGGGTCCATGTAGAGCCTTCTGTGGAAAAGGTTCTATATGGAACCCAAAAAAGTTCTACCTGGAACCAACAAGGGTTCTTCAAAGGGTTCTCCTATGGGAACAGCCAAAGAACCCTTTTAGGTTCTAGATAGCACCTTTTGTTCTAAGACTGTACCTCTACATATTGAGCACCTGTCATCATATATCTATGATAAATAACCTGTCCATCTGTCATCATATATCTATGTTAAATAACCTGTCCATCTGTCATCATATATTATGATAAATAACCTGTCCATCTGTCATCATATATCTATGTTAAATAACCTGTCCATCTGTCATCATATCTCTATGTTAAATAACCTGTCCATCTGTCATCGTACATCTATGATAAATAACCTGTCCATTTGTCATCATATATCTATGATAAATAACCTGTCCATCTGTCATCATATATCTATGATAAATAACCTGTCCATCTGTCATCATATATATATGTTAAATAACCTGTCCATCTGTCATCATATATCTATGTTAAATAACCTGTCCATCTGTCACCATATATCTATAATAAATAACCTGTCTATCTGTCATCATATACAGTATATCTATGATAAATAACCATATGGAAGATCAAAAGAGTCAGCAAATATCAACAAGCGCCATAGTATTACACAGTATTACATAGTATTACATAGTATTACATAGTATTACATAGTATTACACAGTATTACACAGTATTACATAGTATTACATAGTATTACATAGTATTACATAGTATTACACAGTATTACATAGTATTACACAGTATTACATAGTATTACATAGTATTACACATCACTGCAAACATAAAAAGAAAGCAAAATCATTCACCAAGTATGTCAGATTGTTGTGTGCGTTCTCTTCACACCTTTACCAATAAATAAAGCGACAAGAAACCTGAGCGTTGGCATCAGCTGATAGCATTTAGATTCATCACTCTGCATGGCAGTCTATTTAAGTTGACCAATTAGATTCAGCACTCTGCATGGCGGTCTATTTAAGTTGACCAATTAGATTAATCACTCTGCATGGCGGTCTATTTAAGTTGACCAATTAAATTCATCACTCTGCATGGCGGTCTATTTAAGTTGACCAATTAGAGTCATCACTCTGCATGGCGGTCTATTTAAGTTGACCAATTAGATTCATCACTCTGCATGGCGGTCTATTTAAATTGATCAATTCTGCACACTCATCCTCTGCTCGCTGACGCATGCTAGCTATGAACTGGGGTTTCTTGCTATTATGCTGTTGCCGTAACATGTGTTACTTGATATGCTTTGTCTGCTTTCTGCTAGCCCACCACCAGCCCAGCCGCCACCTGTCTGGCTCTGTTTTTGTTCCTGTCAGGGGGATTGGTATAGCATATCAAGCTCCCTGCCTAGCTATATTGATGCTTGCTCTGGCAGTGAGCAGAGCCTAACACCAGGACCTAATCTAATGCATCGTCTGCACTGCACCTATCCTGTGTATGTGAAAATAAAAAACATGTATCTATTAATGACCCGTGGGCAGAGAGAGGGAGATGAGCAGGATGTTAATATGAATATGATGAAGTGTAAAAACACACAGCAGTTGTCACGGTTTTCTAAGCCAGAACCCAGAAGCAGACCAGGACAAGGTGAGTTGAACGAAGGTGAGTATTTATTAACAGATTCAACAAAAACAATGCAGAATAATCCAGGGGACAGAGCGGGCGGCGGAGATGAGTTGGTGGAGGTGCAGTGGCAGATCCAATAATGGCTCGGCAGCCGCCGACAACCAGGCAGGGGTTGGGTGAAGGTTCCGGGCGATTGACTGTAGACAGAAACAAACGGAGGTCAGTACACGGCAAGCCAACAAGGTGCAAAACAACAAAACTAACGCTAGTAACTCAACGGCTGATACGCTGACAAACATACTGTTCATGGCTAACGATCCGGCAGGGAATGGATGTCAGGTCAGAGCTTAAGAAGGGTGATGATCAGGACCAGGTGTGCAGATCGCTGATGAGATGCAGGTGCGGGTAATCGGGAGATCTCCCGCCTAGCAACGTCGCCCGGCAACCAGGCAGGGAGCGTTCAAGAACCTTCAGGAACCAGGAGATTCAGAGCAGAAAAATAGCAACACAGGCAGGAACCGACTCAGGACGCAGGGTTCATGACAGTACCCCCCCTCCGACGAACGCCACCGGGCGGACTACCCGGAGCGCCAGGATGGAGGCGGTAGAAGTCACGAAGGAGGTCAGCATCAAGGATCTGACGCCGAGGAATCCAACTCCTCTCTTCAGGACCATACCCCTCCCAGTCCACGAGATACTGGAAACCCCGGCCCCGCCGTCTGGAATCCATAATGCGGCGCACCGTGTAGGCAGGACCACCTCCGATCATCCGAGGGGGAGGAGGAGGAGGCGGAGGGGGCAACAGAGGACTGAGGAGAACAGGCTTGAGGCAGGAGACATGAAAGGTGGGATGGACTCTGAGCGTTCTAGGTAACTTGAGTCGAACCGCAACAGGATTGATCACTTTCTCCACCACAAACGGACCAATGAACTTCAGTGACAGTTTCTTAGACTCAGTCCACAGAGGAAGATCCCGTGTGGCCAACCAGACCTTATCTCCGATGGTATAGGTGGGGGCGGGAATCCGGCGACGATTCGCCTGGAGCTGATACCGGTCAGAAACTCTAAGGAGGGCCTTTCTGGCCCGATGCCAGGTCCGGTGGCAACGACGAATGTGGGCCTGAACAGAGGGCACTGAGAGATCCTTCTCCTGAGAAGGAAACAAGGGAGGTTGGTAGCCATACAGGCACTGGAAGGGAGACATCCCAGTGGCAGATGTAGGGAGAGTATTGTGGGCATACTCAACCCAAGGCAACTGAGAGACCCAGGAGGTGCGGTTGGAGGAGACAAGGCAGCGTAGCGTGGATTCCATCTTCTGGTTGGCTCTCTCCGCCTGACCATTAGATTGGGGGTGAAAACCAGATGTGAGACTGACTGTAGCTCCAATGGCCAAACAGAAGGACTTCCAGACAGCAGAGGTAAACTGAGGACCACGGTCGGAAACTATGTCACTGGGCAACCCGTGGACCCTGAAAACCTCCCTAACCAGGATCTCGGACGTCTCAGAGGCAGAGGGAAGCTTGGAAATGGGCACAAAGTGGGCGAACTTGCTGAATCTGTCCACGATAGTCAGAATGACCGTGTTCCCCTCAGAAGAGGGCAACCCAGTGACAAAGTCCAGGGCCAGATGCGACCATGGTCGTCGGGGAATAGGGAGGGGATGAAGTAGTCCAGAGCTGGGCCGATTGGCACTCTTATTCTGCGCACACACTGGACAGGCAGCAACAAACCTCAGAGTATCTTCTCCCATGGCAGGCCACCAAAATTGTCTGCGAAGTAACGCCATCGTCCGAGCCACGCCAGGGTGACAAGCCATCTTGCTGGCGTGGGACCATTGGAGGACAGCAGAGCGAACCGACTCAGGCACAAACAACCGACCGGGTGGACCGTTACCGGGACCGGGCTGCGTCCGAAGGGCCGCCATAACCTCCTCCTCAATCCTCCACATAACTGCTCCCACGACACAGTTCCGGGAAGAATCGTCTCGGTCTTGGCCCCACTCTCCTCCGTCTTGGAGAACATCCGGGACAAGGCGTCCGCCTTGCCGTTCTTAGACCCAGGTCGGAACGTCAGGGAAAAATTAAAGCGTCCGAAAAACAAAGCCCACCTGGCCTGACGGGAGTTGAGACGTCTAGCCGATTGCACGTAAGCAAGATTCTTGTGGTCAGTCCAGACAATAAACGGTTGCTCCGCCCCCTCCAACCAGTGGCGCCACTCCTCCAAGGCAAGCTTCACCGCGAGAAGCTCCCGGTTACCCACATCGTAGTTCCTCTCCGCAGACGAAAGACGACGAGAGTAGTAGGCGCAGGGATGGAGTTTACCGTCAGCGGAGCATCGCTGGGACAGGATGGCGCCAACCCCCACATCAGACGCATCCACTTCAACGACGAACTGACGGGCCGTGTCAGGTTGAGAGAGAATCGGTGCGTTGGTGAATCGCCTCTTCAAATCCAGGAAAGCTCGGTCCGCCTCAGGATTCCAACTGAAGGTCCTGGTACTGGAAGTCAGGGCAGTTAAAGGAGCGGCCACAGGGCTGTAATCCCGGATGAATCTTCTATAGAAATTCGCAAACCCCAGAAACCTCTGGAGCTGCAATCTCGTACCGGGCTGGGCCCAATCCAGAACCGCCCTAACCTTCTCCTGGTCCATCCTAATCTCTCCCCTGGAGATGATGTACCCGAGGAAGGATGTAGTGTGGGCGTGAAATTCACACTTCTCGGCCTTCACGAACAGGCCATTCTCCAACAATCGCGGCAGAACCTGCTTGACATGCTGGACGTGGCTGGAAGGTTCCTTCGAGAAGATAAGAATGTCATCCAGGTAAACAAACACAAAGAGACCGATCATATCTCTCAGGACGTCATTCACCATACTCTGGAACACTGCTGGAGCATTGGTCAGTCCAAACGGCATCACCTGATACTCGAAGTGACCCATCGGTGTATTGAAACCCGTCAACCACTCGTCCCCCTCTCTGATCCGGACCAGGTGATACGCATTGCGTAGGTCCAGCTTGGTGAACACAGTAGCACCCTGTAAGGAGTCGAAAGCAGAGCTCATCAAGGGCAGGGGATACTTGTTCTTGACCGTGATATCATTCAACCCCCGATAATCAATACACGGTCGAAGAGAGCCATCCTTCTTACCCACAAAGAAGAATCCTGCCCCCAGGGGTGATGACGAGGGACGAATGAGACCAGCAGCTAGGGACTCCTTGATGTAGGTCTCCAAAGCCTCACGTTCAGGTCGGGAGATGCTGTATAACCGTCCCTTGGGATAGACAGCTCCAGGGAACAGGTTGATGGCACAATCATATGGTCGGTGGGGAGAGAGTGACAGAGCCCTCTGCTTACTGAACACTTCCCCCAAATCGTGATATGTCTCGGGAACCAGGGACAAATCTGGGGGTTTAGACTCAATCACCTGACTGGGAACCGAATGGGAACAGGCAGTCTTGAGGCAGTTAGCATGACAATCAATGCTCCAACTAGTTACCTTGCCAGTCACCCAATCGAACGTGGGATTGTGTTCTTTCAGCCAGGGGTATCCAAGGACCAGAGGAACATGGGAAGAAGGCAGAATGAAGAATGAGATAACCTCAGAATGATTCCCTGACAACAGCATCTTAACCGGTTCAGTCCTCATCGTGATACATGCCAGACTACTGCCGTTCAGAGTGGTAGCTTCAACGGCTTCCGGTAATCGCTCCTTGGAAAGCCCCAGCTGTTCCACCACGTCGGCATCAATAAAGCTTCCATCGGCACCTGAATCGACGAAAGCGTTAATCGCTAAACTCTGATTCCTGTTCATGAGGGTAGCCGGGAAACGGGGTCTGACAGGGGTATTGAGAGGTTGAAACTGGCTCGCTAAAAGTCCTCCCAACTTTAGCGAGCCGAGCAGTTTGACGGCCGCCGGGAACAAGTGGAGATGTAATGTCCCGAACTACCACAGTAGAGGCAGCGGTTGGTCTTACGTCTATGTTGGCGCTCCTCCTTGGTTAACCTGTGCCGCCCCACTTGCATGGGTTCAGAATCTGGAGGCAGGAACTCTCCACTAATCCTGTGTGGTGGACAATGATCGACGCATTCTGGTCCACCTCCTGACCCGACTGGAAACTGAGAAGCTGATTGATTGGACGGGCCCCATTGCTTCTCCCTCCTTCTCTCTCGAACTCTGTTATCCACCCGAATAGACAAGGCTACCAAGCTGTCCAGGTCACTAGGCTCCGGATAGGAGATCAACTCATCCTTGAGTTGCTCCGACAGCCCCTGGTAAAAGGCCGCTTGCAGCGACTCCTCATTCCACCCACTCTCCACAGCCAATGTCCTGAATTCGATAACGAAGTCGGCAACGCTGCGAGTTCCTTGGCGAAGAGAAAACAGGCACTTAGCTGCGTCCTTACCTCGGACGGGATGGTCAAACAGCTTCCTCATCTCTGCCGTGAACTCCTGGTATGAAGCCATGCAGGTGTCCTGTCGTTCCCATACGGCTGAAGCCCACTCCAGAGCTCTACCACGCAGCAATTCAATGACAAAGGCTATCCTAGCCTTGTCTGTGGCATAAGAGTGGGGCTGTAGATCGAACACTAATCCACACTGCATAAGAAAAGAACGGCATCTTCCCAATTCCCCCTCATATTTATCAGGCGTCGGAACCTTGGGCTCACGGAAGGGCACAGCTCCAGAAACGGCAGGCGAGATGGGTGAAACCGGTGGTGGATTCTCCACCGGCAAACTGAGCTGAGCCTGGATCTTCGTCAGACTGGTAGAAAAGTTCCGAACTGACAACGCTATCTCCTGTAGTGCCGTGCTATGTTGTCCCAACATCTTCTCCTGATGGGTAAATGGCATGGCGAACAGAGTCCAGGTCCGCTGGGTTCATTTCTGGCCGGATCGTTCTGTCACGGTTTTCTAAGCCAGAACCCAGAAGCAGACCAGGACAAGGTGAGTTGAACGAAGGTGAGTATTTATTAACAGATTCAACAAAAACGATGCAGAATAATCCAGGGGACAGAGCGGGCGGCGGAGATGAGTTGGTGGAGGTGCAGTGGCAGATCCAATAATGGCTCGGCAGCCGCCGACAACCAGGCAGGGGTTGGGTGAAGGTTCCGGGCGATTGACTGTAGACAGAAACAAACGGAGGTCAGTACACGGCAAGCCAACAAGGTGCAAAACAACAAAACTAATGCTAGTAACTCAACGGCTGATACGCTGACAAACATACTGTTCATGGCTAACGATCCGGCAGGGAATGGATGTCAGGTCAGAGCTTAAGAAGGGTGATGATCAGGACCAGGTGTGCAGATCGCTGATGAGATGCAGGTGCGGGTAATCGGGAGATCTCCCGCCTAGCAACGTCGCCCGGCAACCAGGCAGGGAGCGTTCAAGAACCTTCAGGAATCAGGAGATTCAGAGCAGAAAAATAGCAACACAGGCAGGAACCGACTCAGGACGCAGGGTTCATGACAGCAGTGTTACCAGGCAACCAAGAGACAGATTCCATTTTCCTCTCTGTTTACAGTGAAACAGCAAAAACAAGCCTTTACTATACATGACAAGAATACAGCAGTGAGGAGAGATGTGGAGAACGAGACGTCAACAAACCAGGAACATGTGCTGGAGTGGAGGAGACAGGAGAGTTTGTCATTCCTCAATGGAAGGAAGTGGAGAGGGAGTGTGTTGGTAGTGAGGGAAGAGGCTCCATCAGGCCCTGAGGTCACTTCCTGTAGAGTTGAGATCATGTGCAGCAGACAAGGTGACCTCCTTATCAACACCCATGATGCCATGCTTGGTAACCAACCAACTGAACGGTCAAACCCAGTTTAAATAACAGCAACAAGTCCATGGGAATTAGATGGAAAAATAATGAGTGGTCAAAACAA
Organism: Coregonus lavaretus; assembly: GCF_964263955.1. Lineage (NCBI taxonomy): Eukaryota > Metazoa > Chordata > Actinopteri > Salmoniformes > Salmonidae > Coregonus > Coregonus lavaretus. The sequence continues at coordinate 63,105,645 of NC_139989.1, forward strand.
ATGAGACCATGCTGTCTCATCCTAGGGAAAAAAGAGAGTGGGAGAGAGGAGAGATGAAAGAAGGAGAGTAGTAGGCTTGGGCGATATACTGTTTATACCGTATACCGGGGTATTATAACTTAGAACTATAAGTTAAGTATAACTATAAGTATAATTATATAATGAATGAGCACGAGGAGAACAGAGGAGTTGATCCTGATTCGATAACCCTCACAGCCATACTCCAATCACAAATCCAAATATTGGAACTCTTTTTTTATTGGACAACGTGTTCTCCACAGAACACGTTGGAATCCTGTTGCTAAGCAACCGTTTTTCGTTTGTCCAGACGAAACCATTCTGTCAAAAGTTGCTAGCTCACCTCTAAATTCGCAAACTAAATACATACTGCAATTCCAACCACAAAACCTCTTTGCTTTGTTTTTAAGCCTCAAAATACAACAACTTGCCTAGCTAACAGCTAAATGTTTGCTTTTGACTGCTGTAATTCTAATTATATTTTGGAGGCTCCACATGTTATCATGGTGTCACGGATTCTGCCGAGGCTGCCCCTCCTCCTTGCTCGGGCAGGTTTCGGCGTTCGTCGTCACCGGAGTACTAGCTGCTGCCGATCTATGTTCTATGTTTCTATGTTCTACCTGTTGTGTCAGATTGTTTCACACCTGTTGCCCATCTTGTGATTACTCCGCCCCTATTTAACCCTGTGGCTCCCATTGTGTTCTGTGCGTGTTTGTTTTTTGTTCTCGGATGTCGTTGGTGAGCGGGTTTATTCCTCCCTGCGTGGAGGCTTCTTGTTTCTTTACGTGATTTAGTAAAGATACGTTTTTTCCTTGAGTTCTGTGTCCTGCGCCTGACTTCAGTCTACCGCATACACTGACATCGTGATAGAAACACGCACCACTATGGAGTCAGCAGGAACGACTGGATCTACCGAGACGATGGAGGAACGAGTCCAACGTCAAGGGACGATACTCCAGAATCTCTGTGCTACAATGGAACGAGTGTTCCAGATGATGGAGCGATTTGAGAGAGGTGGTATCCCTTCACCATGTCCAACCACACCACCACCTGCTACACTGGCTACCACTTCGCCACCTGGGTCCTGGGGAATTCGGCTCGGAATTCGGCATATGACGGTACACCTGCCGGGTGCCAGGGATTTCTCCTCCAGGTAGAGCTCTACCTGGCCACCATTCACCCGGCGCCCTCGGGATACGAGAGCGTGTCCGCCCTCATCTCCTGTCCATCGGGGAAGGCGCTTGAGTGGGCTAACGCCGAGTGGGGAAATATAGACTCGAGAACTGTCCGCTACGAGGATTTCACCCGTCTGGTCCACCTACGACAGGAGATGAGGAGCGCGCAGGATTTTGCGCTGGAGTTTAAGACTTTAGCAGCCAGCGCGGGATGGAATGAGCGGGCCCTTATCGACCACTATAGTTGCAGCTTAGGGGAGGACGTCCGTCGGGAACTGGCCTGCAGGGACACCAATTTCAACCTGGACCAACTGGTGGACATGTCCATCAGGTTGGATAACCTGTTGGCAGCCCGCGGACGTTCTGATGGGGGTCTGTCCATTCCATCCCCCAGCACCTCCGAGCATACCCCCATGGAGCTCGGAGGTGCTGCAGGTAGGGAGACTGGGAGAGAGACTGTCCCCTGCACCAAGTGTGGCCGCAGAGGACACACTGCTGGTCGGTGCAGGGGAGGGTTCTCAGGAGGTCGAGGCAGCAGGCAGAGCACTGGTCGACCGTCTCAGGTGAGTAGGCACCCGACTAACCCAGAGTTCCCTGTTGCTAATATGTGTATCGACATTATGTTTCCAGAATTTTCTCCCCATTCCCAGCATAAGGCGCTAGTAGATTCAGGCGCGGCTGGGAATTTTATTGATCGCCAGTATGCACGTAGCCTAGGGATTCCCACAGTGTCTGTTGATAAACCTTTCCCTGTTCACGCATTAGATAGTCGCCCGTTAGGGTCAGGCATAATCAGGGAGGTCACCGCTCCACTGCTAATGATGACGCAGGGGGGTCATGAGGAGAGGATTAGCCTCTATCTGATTGATTCTCCTGCGCATCCTGTGGTGTTGGGACTTCCCTGGTTAGCCATTCATGACCCTACGATTTCATGGCAACAGAGGGCTCTCAAGGGATGGTCCAGTCAGTGTTCAGGGAGGTGTTTAGGAGTTTCCTTGGGGGCAACTTCGGTGGACAGTCCAAACCAGGTTTCCACCATGCACATTCCATCCGAGTATGCCGATTTGGCTCTCGCCTTCAGTAAAAAGAGGGCGACTAAATTACCACCCCATCGTCCGGGGGATTGTGCGATAAATCTCCAGGTAGGAGCTGCACTTCCCCGGAGTCACGTGTATCCTTTGTCTCAGGAGGAGAAGGCGGCTATGGAGACATATGTCACCGAATCTCTGAGGCAGGGATACATTCGGCCATCCACTTCACCCGTTTCCTCAAGTTTCTTTTTTGTGAAGAAGAAAGATGGTGGGTTACGCCCGTGCATTGATTACCGTGGCCTAAATCAGATTACCATCAAGTACAGCTATCCATTACCTCTGATAGCTAGTATGACGGAATCATTGCACGGGGCACGCTTTTTCACAAAATTGGATCTCAGGAGCGCGTACAACCTAGTGCGTATCCGTGAGGGAGATGAGTGGAAGACGGCATTTAGTTCCACCTCTGGACATTATGAGTATCTGGTCATCCAATGAATGCTCCCTCAGTTTTCCAATCATTTGTGGATGAGATTTTCAGGGACCTGCACGGACAAGGGGTAGTGGTGTATATTGATGACATCCTTATATACTCCGCTACACGGGCAGAGCATGTGTCCCTGTGTCACGCCCTGGCTCTGGGGACTCTTGTATGTTGAGCCAGGGTGTTAGTTTCTTTGTGTAGTGTCTATGTTTCGTTTTCTATGTTCTGTTCTAGGTTATGTGTTTCTATGTTGGCCGGGGTGGTTCTCAATCAGAGGCAACGTGAATCAGCTGTTGCTTGTTGTCTCTGATTGGGAACCATACTTAGGCAGCCTTTTGTGCACTTGTCTTTTGTGGGATCTTGTTCCGTGTAGGTTTGTGTATGACCGAGGACTTCACGTTTCGTTTTGTTGTTTTGTTATTTGTATCGTGTTGCTAAGTACACTATTAAAGAGATGTACGCATATCACGCTGCGCCTTGGTCCGTTACTTCTAACGATCGTGACAGAAGATCCCACCAAAACTGGACCAAGCAGCGTGTGCAGGAGCAAACGCCGGGTAAGGAGCTGGAGCGGTTGGCGATGGCCCAGGTGGGCCAATGGTGGTCCTGGGAGGACATGTTCGCGGGTAAAGGGCCATGGGCTAAAGTTAAAGCCCTGGCGAGAGAGTAGGTACGGCGCCAACAGTGTTGTCGTCGGACAGACGAGAGGCACCCGCAATAAAAAAATTTGGGGGGGCACACGGCATGGACGACGGGGCTGCTGGAGGCAGATACAGGGCGAGTTTGTGGACGAGGAGAGAAGGCCACCAGGTTACGGGGGCCATTGGTCGTTAGAGGGAAGGAGAGTGTAGAGGCACGGCGAGAGGTACTGAGGTGTGTTACCAGTCCGGTCCGGCCCGTTCCTGATCCCCACACAAGGCCAGTGGTGTGTGTTCCCAGTATGGTCCGGCCTGTTCCTGTCCCTCGCACCAAGCCTGTGATGCACGTCGCCAGCCCGGCCCGGCCTGTTCCTGCTCCCCGCACCAAGCCTGTGGTGCGCGTCGCCAGCCCAGCCCGGCCAGTTCCTGACCCTCGCACCAAGCCAATGGTGCGCGTCGCCAGCCTGGCCCGGCCTGTTCCTGACCCTCGCACCAAGTCAATGGTGCGCGTCGCCAGCCCGGCCCGGCCTGTTCCTGCTCCCCGCACCAAGCCTGTGGTGCACGTCGTCAGCCCGGTCCGGCCCGTTCCTGCTCCCCGCACCAAGCCAGTGGTGCGTATCGTCAGCCCGGTCCGGCCCGTTCCTGCTCCCCGCACCAAGCCAGTGGTGCGCGTCGTCAGCCCGGTCCGGCCCATTCCTGCTCCCCGCACCAAGCCTGTGGTGCGCATCGTCAGCCTGGTCCGGCCCGTTCCTGCTCCCCGCACCAAGCTAGTGGTGCGCGTCGTCAGCCCGGTCCGGCCCATTCCTGCTCCCCGCACCAAGCCTGTGGTGCGCATCGTCAGCCTGGTCCGGCCTGTTCCTGCTCCCCGCACCAAGCCAGTGGTGCGCGTCGTCAGTCCTGCACAGCCCGTGCCTGGTCAGGTACCGGTCAGCTGCTCCACACCGGAGCCTAAGCAATCCGCTCCACCGATGTCCAGTCCAGCTCCAGCCAGCGGGGCCAGACCAGACCAGGGGCGCTACGGGGGGGTTGTTAGAGGGTGGTGGTCACGCCCGGAGCCGGATCCGCCTCCGAGGTGGAATGCCCACCCGGCCCCTCCCCTGTTGGGTTTATGTTGGCGCGGTCGACGTCCGCGCCTTTGGGGGGGGGTACTGTCACGCCCTGGCCCTGGGGACTCTTGTATGTTGAGCCAGGGTGTTAGTTTCTTTGTGTAGTGTCTATGTTTCGTTTTCTATGTTCTGTTCTAGGTTATGTGTTTCTATGTTGGCCGGGGTGGTTCTCAATCAGAGGCAACGTGAATCGGCTGTTGCTTGTTGTCTCTGATTGGGAACCATACTTAGGCAGCCTGTTGTGCACTTGTGTTTTGTGGGATCTTGTTCCATGTAGGTTTGTGTTATTGACCGAGGACTTCGCGTATCGTTTTGTTGTTTTGTGTTGTAATTAAAAGTACCTATTAAAGTATGTACTCATATCACGCTGCGCCTTGGTCCGCTCATTATGACGATCGTGACACCCTGGTGCATAAGGTGCTTGGAAGACTGTTGGAGCATGACCTGTATGCTAAGGCAGAGAAATGCCTGTTCTTCCAGGAGTCCATCTCTTTCTTGGGGTACCATATGTCCGCGTCAGGGGTGAGGATGGAGAGTGACCGCATTTCGGCCGTGCGTAATTGGGCGACTCCAACCACGGTAAAGGAGGTGCAGCGATTTTTGGGTTTTGCTAATTACTACCGGAGATTTATCCGGGGCTTTGGTCAGGTAGCAGCTCCCATTACCTCGTTACTGAAGGGGGGGCCGGTGCGTCTGCGGTGGTCAGCGGAGGCGGACAGGGCTTTTAGTCGTCTGAAAGACCTGTTTACCTCGGCTCCAGTGCTGGCTCATCTGGACCCCTCTTTAGCCTTCACGGTTGAGGTGGATGCGTCCGAGGCTGGAATAGGCGCTGTACTGTCTCAGTGCTCGGGGATGCCACCTAAACTCTGCCCCTGTGCCTTCTTTTCGAAGAAGCTCAGCCCGGCGGAGCGCAACTATGATGTGGGGGACCGGGAGCTGTTGGCTGTGGTCGAAGCTCTGAAAGCGTGGAGACATTGGCTTGAGGGGGCTAAACACCCTTTTCTCATTTTGACTGACCACCGCAATCTGGA
>NC_139989.1:63121127-63241127 GCF_964263955.1 Coregonus lavaretus
CTATGGAGACCATGGCAGAACATACACATCCTCCTATGGAGACCATGGCAGAAGATACACATCCTCCTATAAAGACCATGGCAGAAGATACACATCCTCCTATGGAGACCATGGCAGAACATACACATCCTCCTATAAAGACCATGGCAGAAGATACACATCCTCCTATAAAGACCATGGCAGAAGATACACATCCTCCTATGGAGACCATGGCAGAACATACACATCCTCCTATGGAGACCATGTCAGACCTACTGCAGAGAGTGCATACGTTGTCCAGCCAGTGAGTCGTCTGGTCACGTATCACACCAACCAGCCAACCAGTCAGCCAACCAGCCAGTCAGCCAGTCAGTCAGTCAGTCAGCCAGCCAGGCCAACCAGTCAGCCAACCAGCCAGCCAGCCTGTCAGTCAGCCAGCCAGGCCAACCAGTCAGCCAGTCAGCCAGTCAGCCAACCAGTCAGCCAACCAACCAGCCAGCCAGTCAGCAAAGCAACCAGACAGCCAACCAACCAGCCAGCCAGTCAGTCACCCAGTCAGCCAACCAGCCGGCCAGCCAGCTAGTCACCCAGTCAGCCAGCCAGTCAGCATAGGACAGGGCTACTCCAGTGATCTAGAGAGGTGCTGACACAGCACACCCGGATCAGCCCCCCTCCCCCACTACTGAAGGAGGACCTTCCTCCCCCTCCTCCTCCCTCTCCTCCTCTCCTTCCTCCCCCTCCTCCTCCCTCTCCTCCTCTCCTTCCTCCCCTCCTCCTCCCTCTCCACCTCTCCTCCTCTCCTTCCTCCCCCTCTCCTTCCATTAAGCAGTAGGAGGCTGTCACTGCAGTGGAGAGGGAGAGGAAGGAGGGGGGAGAGAGAGGGGAGGAGAGCAATTACTACTGAAAATACAATGACTGAGAATTACTACTGCAAATACAATGACTTAGAATTACTACTGAAAATACAATGATGGAGAATGATTGCTCCTGAAAATACAATGAATGAGAATTCCTACTGAAAATACAATGACTGAGAATTCCTACTTAAAATACAATGATGGAGAATGATTACTCCTGAAAATACAATGAATGAGAATTACTACTGAAAATACAATGACTGAGAATGATTACTGAAAATAGAATGACTGGAAATGATTACTGAAAATGAAATGTGTGTAATTACATTAACCTACAACTTACAGTACTTAACACCTGGAAGCTGCTGACTGTATCAGATCAGGACCAAACCATGTTATGTTCCAGATAGCAGCATTCTATAGCCTGGAATCCAAACAGAATATCGCTCTGTTTCAATATTCCTTCATTGAATCAGTGAAGTGAAACAACAGGGAAACGGTCATATTCAGTGTGGATTACAGGCTAAACAGTCCGCCTCTGAAATTAATTGGATGTAAATGACTAACCAACGGGCAGCTCTAATGACTCCCTGGAGGCAGCAGAGTGTAGGAGGCAGGGGTCAAGAGGTCAGGGGCCGAAGAGGTCAAGCGCTAAAACAAACAGAGAAACCCATCTCCTCTAAGGACTGACCTGTCTGTAGTCAGCTAACTGGATGGATATCAGTGGAAGGTGTAGTAGCTCACATGCATTTCTAAATGTCTCCACCGTTAGGAGGAGGGCCAAAAAAGACTGACGATAAAAAAAAGAAAAGTCAGAACCTAAAGAAGGCTGTTTCAGCTCGGCCAAAACGCTGTCAACAACGGTGCAGGAATACAGCATGGGAGGAAACACCATAGGCCACTATAGTGCCGCTGTCATGGGCGGGACCTGAACCCCAGTCTCCACGTTCAGATCCCCTCCGTGACAACAACATGTGTCTATGGTTGTGTTTTGCTTTTAGTGTAGTATTGATGTGTAGTATTGATGTGTATAGTGTATATTGATGTGTATTTATGTGTATGCAGGGCTCATCTGAGAAAGAGACCTTGGTCTCAGCATGACTCCCTGTCAAAATAAAGGTTAAATAACATCTCAGATGCCGCTGCTCATGATTGCAGTTTAGAGTGCCTGCTGCAGTATCACTGAGTGAGGACGAGGGGATTCTACAGTGATGTTGACACACCATGCGGGAGAAAACTAAAAGGCAATAGTAGATTTATGAAACATATCTTCTTAACACAGCATCCAGCTGTGCAGCTGTTCATCCAATAACCTCTCTGGATGTTAAACAACCATTAAACCACTGTTATGCTATTCTCTATTCCCTGGGGCATACAACACACAATGTCTAGTGACTACTGTTCTGTGAAGAGAAGCAGAGAGAGAGGAGAGAGAGGGGGGGGAGAGAGAGAGAGAGAGGAGAGAGAGAGAGAGAGAGAGAGAGAGAGAGAGAGAGAGAGAGAGAGAGAGAGAGAGAGTCACACTAAGAAAAACACACAAGCCTCTCCATAATAACACCTCCATCTAAATATGACTGAGAGACAGAAGGCCTGTACATATAGAGGAGGTGACATCCCAGCAGACAGTGGGGAACAGACGGACACACACACACACACACACACACACAGACACACAGACACACACACAGACACACACACACACACACACAGACACACACACACACAGACACACACAGACACACACACACACACACACACACACACACACACACACACACACACACACACACACACACACAGACACACACACAGACAGTGGGCTGAGATTATAGTGTAATGCAGGGGTGTCAAACTCATTTTAGCTCAGGGGCCACATGGAGGAAAATCTATTCCCAAGTGGGCCGGACCGGAAAAATCATGGTATATATAATTTAAAAACAACAACTTCAGATTGTTTTCTTTGTTTTAATACGATCAACATACAACATAAAGCTGGAGCCTGAGGACAGTGTGTCCAAAATAGTACAAGCACAACATCACTATTAATCATAAAACACGTCAAGTTTATTTGAAAATTCTAAAGAAAAAGAACACACAAACACACAATGCCTCAGTGATTAACATAACTGTTTCACAGATCACAGAACTATATCAGGGTGTCATTTCTCAGGCAGAAATGTAGATAAAAATAATGAAATCCTGTTCCCCAAACAAGTGCAAGAACCACAGAGTCAAGAATAGGTTAAATATACAAATAAAATAAAATCAATTAAAAACAATAGCACATCAACATAAAAACATATAAACATAAATCTGAAAGCGTTGCTCAAACTCCCCTAACAGTCCAGTTATTTTATCTTTGAACCGCTTCATGTCTGCCACATGTTGGGTCGCGCACACATTTTTCAGACAGGGGAAGTGAGCTGCATCACCACCGGCAAGTTGCGTCTCCCACAATGACAGCTTCAACTTGAAAGAACGTATGCTGTCATAATACTGCGTGACAACTTTGTTGCGCCCTTGCAGCTGTTTGTTCAAGTTATTCAGGTGCTCTGTAACATCCACCATAAATGCAAGGTCCGGCATCCATTCTGCGGAATGAAATTCTAACACTGGTTTGCCCTTTTCTTCCATGAACTGTTCAATTTCTTCTCGTAAATCAAAGAAACGCCTCAGCACAGCACCTCGGCTTAACCATCTTACCTCAGTGTGGTATGGCAGGCCATAGATGTGGTCTTTCTCTCTGAGAAGGCTGTCAAACTGACGGTGATTCAGGCTTCTGGATCGGATGAAATTAACAGTTTGGATGACCACCTTCATGACGTTATCCATCTTTAATGACTTGCAACACAAAGCCTCCTGGTGCAAAATACAGTGAAAAGTCAAAAAATCACGTCCTCCATTTGCAGATTGCACTTTCTCTCGGAACTTTGTCACAACGCCTGCTTTTTTCCCGATCATTGAGGGCGCACCATCTGTAGCCAGGCTGACAGCGCGGGACCAGTCCACTCCGACCCTGTCCAGCGCGACGACGAGTGCGGTAAAAATATCAGCTGCTGTCGTTGTATCTGTCATCGGCACCAACTCCACGAACTCCTCGGTGACGGTCAATGTGTCATCAACTCCGCGGATGAAAAAATTGCCAGTTGTGCAACATCTGTAATGTCCGTGCTTTCATCAATTGCAACCGAAAACGCAATAAATGACTTTACTTTTTGCTTCAACTGGCTGTCCAAATCCACTGAAAGATCGGAAATCCTGTCTGCAACTGTGTTTCTTGTCAGGCTGATATTTGCAAAAGCCTGCCGCTTTTCAGGGCACACAATCTCCGCTGCCTTCATCATGCATGTTTTTACAAATTCACCCTCACTAAATGGTTTTGATGCCACTGCGATTTCATTAGCAATGAGGTAGCTAGCTTTCACTGCAGCGTCACTGATGTCTCGGCTGTGAGTAAACACAGACTGCTGTTTCTTCAGACCCGCCAACAGTTCATTCACCTTCTCTCATCTCCGCTGTCCTTGAAAGTTGTCATATTTGTCGGCATGAAGACTCACATAGTGGCGACGAAGGTTATATTCTTTCAGCACTGCTACATGCTCTGAACACACCAAACATACAGCTTTCCCATTCAATTCCGTGATTAAATAGGATGACCATTTTTCTTGGAACACTCTGCACTCTGCGTCCACTTTTCTCTTTTTTGACAGAGACATATTGGGGCAATGAGGGTGCCAAAGCACATAATGTTAAAAGTAGAAGCCGTAATAAATATCGCGGGCAAAACAAAGTAGCTCATTGGCTGCACGTGCTTGACCTACTTGCTCTGCCCCGGTATAAACAGTTTGCTTGCTTAACACAATTGCTATTGCGCCATCCAGTGGACGCAATTGGAACAGCAGTTTATTTTATTGAAAAATTGCAATTTTTTTATTATTATTATTATTATTTTATTTTTTTCAAAATCATCTCGTGGGCCGGATTAAACCCGTTTGCGGGCCTGATCCGGCCCGCGGGCCGTACGTTTGACACCCCTGGTGTAATGGCTACAGTCAGTTTCATAATAAAAATAGGTAAGAAAAAATAACCAGAAATAGAATAAGTCAGTTTCACTTTATGCTTTGATTAGCCTAGCCTAGCCTAGATTAGGCTAGCCTAGCTTAAAATAGGAAACATCATATGATCATCAGTAAACTAACAAAAGCAGAATGTACAAGGTACCTATTTTACACTAATAAACACTAGCCATGGACAGTCCTACCTGGCCCTAGTCTGAATGAAGTGTGTTGTGAATAGATGCGTAGTACTGGGGCGGCAGGTAGCCTCGATGTTAGAGAGTTGGGCCAGTAACCGAAAGGTTGCTGGTTTGAATACCGGAGCCGAAAAGATGAACAAATCTGTTGCTGTGCCCTTGAGCAAGGCACTTAACCCAAATTTCTCCAATGGGGATCTTGGCTGTGACTCCACTCCCTGCGGGTGTCTCAGGTGGAGTTTGGATATGCAAAAAAACACAATTCCATTACAGACTTGTGTGTAACAGGACAAATATTTATATATATATATTTTTTAAACTTTTTACCCGCAATATCCAATTGGTAGTTACAGTCTTGTCCCATCGCTGCAACTCCCGTATGGACTCGGGAGAGGTAAAGGTCGAGAGCCATGCATCCTCCGAAACACGACCCTGCCAAGCCGCACTGCTTCTTTACACACTGCTTGCTTAACCCGGAAGCCAGCCGCACCAATGTGTCGGAGGAAACACCGTACAACTGGCGACCGTGTCAGTGTGCATTCGCCAGGCCCGCCACAGGAGTCGCTAGAGCGCGATTGGACAAGGACATCCCGGCTGGGATTCCCGGTTGCAGCCGGCTGCGACACAGCCTGGGCTCCAACCCGGGTCTGTAGTGACGCCTCAAGCACTGCGATGCAGTGCCTTAGAATGCTGCGCCACTGAGGAGGCCCAACAGGACAAATATAAGCACCCCCCAAATGATTATTATTATACTACCTGGTCCTAGTCTGAATGAAGTTCAGGAGTGTGTCTCCTTCTAATCCCACTCAATAATCATTAGGTGATTGTGCGAGAAACGTGGAGTGTCAATAGAGGATTAGAAGGCCTGTGACAGTGTGACAGCACTTTGACCTCTGCTCTCTCCCTCTCTTCACTCAATAGGACCCTACTACCAGAGACCTCCACTCAATAGGACACTACAGCCAGAGACCTCCACTCAATAGGACCCTTCTACCAGAGACCTCCACTCAATAGGACACTACAGCCAGAGACCTCCACTCAATAGGACCCTACTACCAGAGACCTCCACTCAATAGGACCCTACTACCAGAGACCTCCACTCAATAGAACACTAACAAGGATGATCAAGTGATCCGAGTGATGATCCAACACTCGATAGGACAATACCCCCACCGCTGGCTGTCCCTTCCCTGTCCCCTCCCTGTCCCTTCCCTGTCTGACCCCTGTCCCTCCCTGGTCCATCCCTGTATGTAACCCCCTGTATGTCCCACCCCTGTCCCCCATGTATGTCCCACCCCTGTCCCACACCTTAAACTCCCAGGCAGGAGTGCCAGTCAGAGTCTGCCCTCTGTCCCCTGACCTATAGACCTTGTCCGGTAGACGGTACCAGAGTCTGCCCTCTGTCCCCTGAGCTATAGACCTTGTCCGGTAGACGGTACCATAGTCTCCCCTCTGTCCCCTGGCCTATAGACCTTGTCCTGTAGACAGTACCAGAGTCTGCCCTCTGTCCCCTGACCTAAAGACCTTGTCCGGTAGACGGTACCATAGTCTGCCCTCTGTCCCCTGGCCTATAGACCTTGTCCTGTAGACAGTACCAGAGTCTGCCCTCTGTCCCCTGACCTATAGACCTTGTCCTGTAGACAGTACCAGAGTCTGCCCTCTGTCCCCTGACCTATAGACCTTGTCCTGTAGACAGTACCAGAGTCTGCCCTCTGTCCCCTGACCTATAGACCTTGTCCTGTAGACAGTACCAGAGTCTGCCCTCTGTCCCCTGACCTATAGACCTTGTCCTGTAGACAGTACCAGAGTCTGCTCTCTGTCCCCTGACCTATAGACCTTGTCCGGTAGACGGTACCATAGTCTGCCCTCTGTCCCCTGGCCTATAGACCTTGTCCTGTAGACGGTACCATAGTCTCCCCTCTGTCCCCTGGCCTATAGACCTTGTCCTGTAGACAGTACCAGAGTCTGCCCTCTGTCCCCTGACCTATAGACCTTGTCCGGTAGACGGTACCAGAGTCTGCCCTCTGTCCCCTGACCTATAGACCTTGTCCTGTAGACAGTACCAGAGTCTGCTCTCTGTCCCCTGACCTATAGACCTTGTCCTGTAGACGGTACCAGAGTCTGCCCTCTGTCCCCTGACCTATAGACCTTGTCCTGTAGACAGTACCAGAGTCTGCTCTCTGTCCCCTGACCTATAGACCTTGTCCTGTAGACGGTACCAGAGTCTGCCCTCTGTCCCCTGGCCTATAGACCTTGGCTGAATCTCAAACCGAACACTTCGAGCACTCGATCACTCTATATACGCGTTCACAAGTCAATCGAGTCAATCTCAAAGGCTAGTTGTCGAGTCATCGAGGGCTCCACTGTGCCCTTCGGAAGCCTCTTTATTGACTGGGCATCCTATGCCGACTCGGCGCCCTTGGCAGCAACTTCTTCCGATGAATCTTATCATGTTACCTAGCAACAACAGTCCCTACTACATCGCCCTAAAAGAAAGTCTGAATAAATCAAGACATATCAAGAAATCTGTCATTCATTTTGAAGTTTTTTTTTATTTATTAAGAGGATGTCTTAGTCGCGCAATTTTACACCTAGCTAAGGAGTTTAGTGTTTTTCTGAAGTTTGATCATGTACACGAAAACTGTCCATTATTAACTTGCTAGCTAAGCCTGAGCCTGTCACTTCATATGAAATGAAAGAGAAGCTAACCAACCAGCTAGTGCAACACTAAATGCAATGCTCCTTCCATAAGCAAGCTAGCTAGTTAGCATGTAGCTTGCCACTTACTTAGGATATTTACATTTGACATTTTAGTAATTTAGCAGACGCTCTTATCCAGAGCAACTTACAGTTAGTGAGTGCATACATTTTCATACTGGCCCCCTGTGGGAAACGAACCCACATCACTGGCATTGCAAGCACCATGCTCTACCAACTGAGCTACAGGGGACCCAAGTCATTTAGCAGACGCACTTATCAAGAGTGACTTCAAGTTAGTGAGTGCATACATTGTTTTTTTTTCATACTGCCCTGCCGTGGGAATCAAACCCACCACCCTGGCGTTGCAAGCGCCATGCTCTACCAACTGAGCTACACGGGACAAGTTTGACAGCTTGCTGATGAAGTTGTAGACATATTCCCAGCAGTCAGTCCGTACTTCAGCATGGTTCCAAAGCACCAATCGCTACGTTGTAACATTGGGGCAGCAGCAGCTGACTCAATACTGTACTGACTCGGGGTAGAACAGGCAGTTGCTGCATCATTAGAACACGTTCATTGTGATAATTTTTTTTTACTACAGTAGCTAGTTAGCTAGCTAACATTACATTCCTGTGTTTGTCAGTGACGCTAGCTAGCAGCAGGCAGGCTACAACAAGCTAAAACCAGCTGATGGAATCACTAGTGACCGATATACTTGCACATATTTTGTGCAGGAGTAACATTAGATGTCATTTTGTTTTTACAACTTTCTCACTGTCTGTACTCACTGAGTATGCATCTGTGTCTGCCCCAGGTCCCCAGTACCCGTGTTTCATAGCAAGTGAGTCATGCTACAAGACAGGTCACGGGAGAAAATGCTCGCGAATGGATTTAGAATTTTGGAATATTGATAAGTGGCAGTTGGGACGTCGAATGCACATCGTCTCAATGGTCATTTTGGCCAAAACACTGGCAGACTCAAGTGATCACTATCGAACATAACAGCAAGTGGCCACTTGATAAAGGTCTTAGGGGCCAAGTGATGGGTTTGACATTCAGCCCTTGTCCTGTAGTATTATTAATGACCAGACCACTGGGCTGTTTAGGAAACATGTTGTAGCTCATTATGACTGTGGTGCAGCGGACAGAACAGAGAGAGACACAGCAGGCTGCTGCCACCGCTCCCTGCCCAGCCTCCCTCTGAACAGCAGCGCACTGTGAAGAGAATAGTAGAGTAGTAAACACACACACACACACACACACAAAGACACACACACCCACACACTCACACACATACACACAGATAGGGAGATTTAAAACATGACCATATGCACACACTCACACTAAATGATGAACAGTGAAGAGGCAAGGTCAGCTAGAACCCAGCAGTGTGTAGGTGATTGACACCTTTTCAGATACTGCACTAACGCTGGCCACCAAGCAGAGGGTGATAACAACAGTGTCTGTAAGGTAATGTAGGCTACCCCCTCAGTTGCGTGCTGAACAGCATAGGACGTGATATGATGACCACTACCCTGTGTTACAATCCCCCAGTAAGGACCAGCATGGAGCTGGGAGGAGGAGGAGGAGGAGGAGCAGGAGAAGGAGAAGGAGAAGGAGGAGGAGGAGGAGGAGGAGGAGGAGGAGGAGGAGGAGGAGCAGCGAAGAGCACCTTATGGCCCGACTGACGCGATGCCTTCTGCAAGACAAGCTGCTCTGCTCTGCTCTCCACAGGAGGAGGGGAAGATAACAGGGTGAGAGAGAGAGAAGAGAGCACTAGAGAGAGGAGAGAGACTGAGAGAGAGAGAGAGAGAGAGAGAGAGAGAGAGAGAGAGAGAGAGAGAGAGAGAGAGAGAGAGAGAGAGAGAGATATGGATAGGCCATGTAGTAAACAACATTATGTACCTGACATTACAGGTGGATAGGCCAGGTAATAAACAACATTATGTACCTGACATTTGATTTGATTTGATTACAGGTATCCCTGCATAAGGGAAGTTGTTGTTCAGGCATATCAATATGAATAATTCCCAAATTAAAAAGCTTTCCATAGGTGATAATAAACACATTCCTGTGACACAAGATCCTGAACTCCGTTGCTACTTGAGTGGGGCAAGGTGTAGTTGCTCGGTAAGCTATGTGGATTGTGGAGAAATATGGCACAGGCTACATCCATAGGATTGAATGTACCTAATGCAGTGATAAACGACCTTTCCCAGTGCATTGGAGACGATCATGATGGTGCACCTGCAATGTTTCTCATTTCTGACAGGAACCACAGCTCAGATAACTGTACCTTTCCCTTTCCCCTTGCGTCGCAGATACATCCGTCTGCATCAGCAGTATGTAGCCACTGATATGAAATGCCAGAGTTTAGCCCCAATTTATATGCCCCCTTCCTCCTCTGCCCAATAATTACCCCCTATATTGTGACGCTGCTGAGCTGAGGTATAAATATTATTATATCCAGTGGGCTGGGATAAGGGCAATGCGACTACACGCTCTGCGGTATTCCAAATGGCCATTACGCAAAGGGAGACCACCGGCTATGTGAAATAAATGCATCCTATGCATTATCCCTATTGGCTATATCAATTCGTTGCGGTGAATATGTAGGATAATAATCCCTATATGATTATGAATTTTATCTGCTTGGTCCCGTTACCTTATCCCTTCCCATTGGAATGGGACCAAGCGCTGCTCAAGCAGATTTGCAGGCTACGTTTCCTGCAAACTATCACTCACTCTCACTTGCATAACAAGGTATGGAAAAGGAGTCTGTAAACCGGTTTCCCGTTTCGCTTACCTGCCCACCGTTTGGTTGGCGAGCTGTCGCATTCGATTGAATTGCTTCTTCATCTTGTATTTTCTGCGTTAACACCTATGGGGAAAAATACTCCGCATTTCTCTCAAAATAACGGCCCGTACTCCGCAGCAGTACAAGAGAAAATCCACCCTCTCACACTTTCTTTCCCTCATCGCAATTGTTAAAACATTGAAAATGCTCTGAATTACATATTTTCACTGCATTTTCCCATCTCTATTCGCCCTATACACCCAGTTCAGAGATGCTTAAGCAATTCGCCGCTATGGGCAGCAGAGAGTGACAGCATCATGACAAGTAGCCGCTGCGCAGCCAAGGCACTGTGGGAAGTGTAGTAAATCGTGAACTGTTCAAGCACATACCACTCAGCATCAATTATTATGGATCACCAAGGGTATTGATAATGTTTACAATTGAATTATCAACAAATGAGATGTTTACAGTTATATTGTAGATAGGACATGGGTTGGTAGGTTATGATAAATGTCATAGGGCCAACTTTTCCAATTTGTAGCCTACATCAAGGGGGGCAAAAATCAATAGCCAACATGTAACAGTAAAGGCCTGATAAAAAAGTGTCTTATTAACATTGCTGTTTGTGTCAAACTTGGACTACTGAAAGGTGCTATTCTTGTTGCCAGGTATGACAAGCAACTGAATCAGGATGTTATCCAGCTTACACTACCATCATGTGGTTTCTATGTGTCAGTACAACTTTTCTTCCTAACAACTGTTTCCAGGAACTGTACTTAGAGTAGGTGTGGATCTAGGATCAGGCCCTGCCTGTCCATGTAATATTATTAATTATGATATAAAGCAAAACAGATCCTAGATCAATACTCTGAGATGCTATATGGAAAGGGCCCTGATCTTATTCAGAGGATTTACATGTGTGTAACTACCTAGTCTCTTCATTGAGGGGCACTGTTTAGGCTACGTTCTGGTAACGTCACAGGTAACCTGGTCCCCAGGCTTAAGATAAAGAGCCGGCTGGTGAATGAGATTACAGGTAACCAGTTTCTCAAGAGGTGGTGCCTGAGGAAATACTGAGAGAGACTTTCCACCAGTATAACCATTTGTATCGGTGTCATGCTGTTCATAAAGCTTATACTACACTGGAACGTTTGACTCCAAATAAAAAGTGCCAGGCAGAGGCATTGTTTATTAATGAAACCCAAATAGGTCTTCGATAATGACCTTGAGTAGTTATTCAAATATGGTAGGCTGCTCCCTATCTGATGTTATCATTCGAGGAACACTGTTGATCTCACCAACAACACACAAACAACAACATATATTTAATATAACTTGTTTTCCATCTTCAAAACTTTTGAAAATATGTTTTATAGTTCTGTGCTCATTAATTCATTGTAGATTTATTGTAGAACTTTGAGAGTAGGTTTTGATATGCCACAAAATTTAATTTTTCACACAAGAACATGAATTAAGTATCTGTAATAGAATGTCACCCGTCTACTCTCACAGTAAGAGTAGGTTTTATTACTCAATTAAGCTGAGTCATTAACTGAAATTCATTATTACACTTCACCACCCTCCCACCCCACCCGACCCCTCCCTCCCCAACCACCTCCCTCTCTCACCTTCTCCCTCCCTCCCCCCTCTCCCCCCTCCCTCTCACTCGGAAGAAAGAAGGGAGGGAGGAACCAGAACAGCTGAGGCGGTTGGTTGGTTGGGTTGGGACTGGGAGCTGCTAACCAACCAGTAAAACAGGAACAACTAGAGAAGCAGAGGAATCCATGAGAGTACACATGGAGGATGGAGACGTTGATAAAGCACATTCCAGAAACCTTCCTCCTTACATAATAAACTAGGTAACACTTTTCAGTAAGTTGCTCTGTAACACTTTCCATTAAGTTGCTCTGTAACAATTTCCATTAAGTTGCTCTGTAACATTTTCCTTTAAGTTGCTCTGTAACACTTTCCATTAAGTTGCTCTGTAACGCTTTACAGTAAGTTGCTCTGTAACACTTTCCATTAAGTTGCTCTGTAACACTTTACAGTAAGTTGCTCTGTAAAACTTTACAGTAAGTTGCTCTGTAACACTTTACAGTAAGTTGCTCTGTAACACTTTACAGTAAGTTGCTCTTATACAGTGGTAGTAAACTAGTAATAACTACAACCCATGTACTCACATACATTCACTTAGTGACCCAGTATACACACTAGAACTCTAGAAACAGAACATGAACATATATATATATACAGGTTATATGACCATGCAACACCTCTCATGTTCACCATGTAGCCTACACAACTATGTAGGCCCTATATCAGATCCTCCAATACTGTACATTCCTTGTCCATTATAAACTGTACACATTGTTCCCTTCACAATACAGAAAGCAGAGCTAACTCTCCCTGGTGTCCGAATAGCAGAGCCTCTACGTAGTGTCAGTGGTAACACTACACCTTAGTGTTCCCATGCCCCAAGTCTCTCTTTACAGCAATCAATCCCCCCCTCCTGCTCATCTTTACCTGCAAGTCGGTCTTGCTCCTTCAACCTGCCAGGGACTCACATAAATTATTTGCCGAGGATACTGAAGGTCTTTGAGAGTTCACTTTCTCTCTGCGTCTCAATGTCTATTTTCTGTCTCGGTGTCTCTCATGTGTCTCAGTGTCACTCTCTGTTTCTGTCTCCCTTTCTCTGTTTACATTGTAAGAATATACCATGTGCCGGTAGGACATAGAACTACTTTGACACACGGTTAGACACGTGGTTATCTATTCATTCTAATAAAGTAACTGTAGCCTGTGAATAATACATGTGCTTGTAAATCCCACTGTAGTTCTCATTAAACAGGTAAAACATCTTACAACCAGAAATGCACAACAATGGTCTCCATGAGAGGTGCTGGAATTGCAACCCACACTGTTCTTTAATGAGGACTTGTTGCTAACAACAGAGGGGGCAGTTATACGGTGAACAGGGGCAGTTATACTGTGAACAGGGGCAGTTATAGACCTATGTTAATGGGTGACTATGGAGGCATGTTCATAGGTACCTCCTTTTCTTTTAATCTTAGTACAAATATTTTAACCATTATTAACCAAATCACCACCAAGAAGTGTACGAATTGAGGAAATAAGACAATACCTTTTCCTCTAAGTCATTCCATAAACTACCACTTTATTGCAGAGTGCATGAACCAGGCCTGTTTCATTCAGTGACTTTATTAGATCCTGTCCAGGGCATTGAGGACAATCAGGCATAAAAGGAAGGCACCGTACCAGTTCAAACTATATGGCACTACCATATATAATGACAGAATGGACAAAGTGACATGTTTCAATTAATTAAGTGCAATAAATAGTCTTTATGAGAGCATGAGTGAAGAGAAAATTAGACCATACAATAACAAGCCATAGGTAATCTATCAGGTAGTGCGTAATGACGCACCACGCATAGCTATGCTAGAGCCATATGGCTCTGGGCTTAGTGGGCTATGCCAATAGAATCCAAGGAAGTGTGGCAGCTACCATTGCCATCAATGTGAATATCACAAGCAGAATGACCAAGCAACGTGCCGTTGTGCAAATCCTGATGCGCCGTCTCCTGCGGTTGGGTTGGGGGACAACAGGCATAGTGTCCATGCTAACCGCATCTTCATCAGCCATGGGTCGGCCCTGGGCACTGATTATGAAAATCTGAGCGTTTCTGTGGTCGGGACTGATCAGTGATAGCGTCCGTCGACTCCTGCATCTCACTGAAATCCACCTAAAGCGTCGCACAATCCAGTTTAGTCCACTTGAATCAGACGGTGAGCTACTTTGCCTTGACGCGCGTCTTGCGCCATGGTGATGTGGTGGGTTACTAGGTGCTGGTGGAGGGACAGGGACAGGGACCTTCAAGGTCTGCCCGCCTACTTCCTCTGCCTCTTTCCCCGGGGCGAGAGGAACCCCGACCTCCTGTTGCTTCTTGATGAAAGTCAGGTGTCGGCAGACGGGACAGATGATGGTATCTCTGATGACGCCGTCCCTGTTGATACTGACCAAGGTTTTGACCAGACAGTCGTGGCAGAAAACGTGTCCGCAGCTCAGGGTCCTCTCCATGCCGGATAGACTATCATAACACACGGGACACTCTGAGTCCTCCTGGTTCTGTGAGTCCCCTTCCTCCGCTTGGTGTCCGTCGAATGGTGCCATGCTGGACCCTCTACGCGCAGCCTGGCAGTGCTATCCACACCGGTGGTGCTCCATGGAGTCACCAATAATCCTAATAACAGCTGTGCCACTCCTCCCCTACAGAGCAGTGTATCCCTCTCAGGGACAGCTGTCAGCTATACCCATAGGCTACACCTGTATGACTCGCTGCTCTTCTGGTTCCCCCAGTTTCCCCTGAGTGGCAAAAGCAGCCAAACAGGATTTGGAATGTTTGAGAAAGAACACTGCAGATTTAATTCCAGTGACAGTCAAACTGAAATATGTTTTTGTAAGGGCATAGCCTATAAGCTAATCATAGAAGAAACACTAGCCCACTGAATACATCACATAATAAAATGTTGGCTAAATTCAGTCATATACTAAATACTCGCAATGGGCTACTATGGGAAGTGCAGTGTTGCTACAATTATTAGCCTATTATAATCATCTCTAGGCTGCCTGTGAATGTGGATTTGTTAGGCCACTATGCGGCCTCTATGGAGGCTACTGCCTACACATCATCTGACTGCACCGCATCACTCATTTAGCAGCATAATAGCGCCACCTTGTGGTCAGGACAAGGCAGATCAAAGGTCCAACCCTGGAGCGTCACATTTGACGTACGTAAGATTTCATCGCGTGCCACGGCCTCGGATGCTACGTTACTTCCGAGAGTCGCGTTGGCGTTTTCTAAACACAGACAGACAGACATTTCGTTGAAGACAGTCCAGGATAGAAAATGTGGTGACTGTAACTGAATCTGGAGACAGACAAACGGATTGGACATGCCCAGGTAAGGACATTGATTTACATATTTACGTTGGTTACTTTACCAAAAGCTAGCTAGCTAGTTAACCTGTATTTTCGACTTTAGCAAGCAAGCTTTGAACGACGAGCAGCCAGTGGCTCACCAAACGGTGACAGCTGAAAATAGGTTGTTGAACGTGCCGTTTGGTGCCATGGCTAGCTAATAATAATGTATTTGATTTAGCGGCACTGTGATATTGACGAGCTAATGGTTTCCTTTTCTTGTTACTAATTACAAATGTTTTACTGTGTGGAAACAAACAGTCAGTATCAGACAGTGTTGACATTTTGTGTTGTCTGTTGTTGGTGGTTTCGTATGACAAGCAAAAAAGCCGGTTGTTACTATTAGTCGGTCTCAGCCATGGAACCAGCTAGAGGTGACTAACGTTAGGACTGAGTGATTACCGGCCTCGTCCTATTTATTCTGCCTCACCTTGTCCTTCACTGACTGTACATGGTCAGCCAGCTACTGTAAACTAAATACAGTTGATCTTAGCTGATGTAATAATGTGTCATTTAGCCTAGAATGTTTCTCGCCACCAGATATTCAGGGTATGCAAATGTTGTAATTATCATCATAACGCTAGGGGTGGATGTGTCTTAATTCTTCATACAGTAAGAATTCCACCTAAACTGTAGCTACAGCTTTGTTCTGTGGAGTCTAACCTGCTCCTGTGAAAGCCAATTTAATGGTGCTAACCGGTAGCCACATGTAGCTAGCTAGTGTAAAAACGGTCTAAGATCCCTACCAAATAGGGCATTCCCCAGTATGTCTGGTGGTCTGCTGCACAACCTGCCTACACACATCCCAGCCCTGAACCCTCAACTAGCCTATCTCAGCCCAGACCTCTGGTGGAAGTGGGAGGATTTTAGTTTCCTGGAAATAACGTAACTCACAGAGAATTTGGTGTGAGCCGTGTAGTGCTTCACCCACTCTCACTCAGAGTAAGCAGCCAGACAGAGAGATGTCATCCACATCAGAGGAAAAGAGGAAGCCAAAAGGAGAGTGGAGACAGACAGGAAAACCACACAGACTCCACTAGCTTCCTCTGTTCACTAGTTAACCTACCCTGCTCTAAACCATGGGTAAATATAACCAGATGGTTCCTCTGCTGTTGGCTTGGTAGTAGAGTCTCCAAACTGCAGCCCAAATGGTACCCTATTCCCAATATAGTGCACTTCTTTTGACCAGGGCCCACTACTCTGGTCAAAAGTAATGCACTTAATAGTGAATAGGGTGCCATTTGGGACACAAGCCCATGTGTTCTGCACACCAGGATGCCACCCAACATGCCTGCACTGGAATGGGTACAAAAACAGAGAAAAAAATCTGTCTACCTTTTCCTGAAGCTGAGACTTCTGTGCTGAAAATCACTGACAGTGAGTGAACCTGGTTTTGTCTTTCATATCCTAGCTAGCTGTTTGTAAATGAACACAACACACTACTGCCAGCTGAGTGTAGCCTAAAGATTAGTCTTATTTATCACCATGGCAACAACAGCTAGTCTGTTATTGAGACTCACATTTATGTCTTTTGCTTCTCTGTGATGAATAGATGGACTTAAGTTTTCAAACCTTCCTCTCTCACAGCTCTCATAGCTCTGACTGCTATTTCACCTCAATGGATGTGTAGTTCACATGGTAGCCTAATAACATTAAATCATGTTAGCTATACTATCATTAGCCTAGTTCAGCTAAGATCATCATGTTGGCTACACTGTCATTAGCATAGTTAAGCTAAGATCATCATGATAGCGACACTATCATTAGCCTAGTTAAGCTAAGATCATCATGTTGGCTATACTATCATTAGCCTAGTTCAGCTAAGATCATCATGATAGCGACACTATCATTAGCCTAGTTAAGCTAAGATCATCATGTTGGCTATACTATCATTAGCCTAGTTCAGCTAAGATCATCATGATAGTGATACTATCATTAGCCTAGTTCAGCTAAGATCATCATGTTGGCTACACTGTCATTAGCATAGTTAAGCTAAGATCATCATGTTGGCTATACTATCATTAGCCTAGTTCAGCTAAGATCATCATGATAGTGATACTATCATTAGCCTAGTTCAGCTAAGACTAGGCTATGTTGACAGTATCAAAACCACTCTTCAATAAACAATCCAGTTGTTTGCCACTAAATGACATCACCATGCATCAATCTCCACCCTGGTGTTGTTGACACTCTCTTCAGACCCCCTCAGTTTTGTGAATGAGTCCCAGTAGTAAGCTAGTGGTGTAACGCCACAGTTTCCTGAGCTGCATAACACACACACACACTGACGCACACACACACACGCGCACGCTCTGCATACCATACCATACATACACCTAGAGGAATGTGAGAGAGAACAGCTGTTCTCACTTTGACCACATGACCCCTGGGACCTGTCTAACTGACAGATGACTCTCCCTTGTTAAACTGAATTAAAAGCCATTTGACATACTGTCTTGTTGAACACTTTCATTGTTTTTGGTAGCACATAGTTCTGCATGTAGGGCCTACATGGAACTGCTTATTTACTAGGCTATATTCTGACTGGTAGGCTATAGACTGTATAGGCCCTGGTCAAAAGTAGTGCACTATAAGGGAATATGGTACAATTTGGGACGCAGCCTAATTGTCCGTCCTGGTGTTAACCAGAGTGCAGTATAGAGGACGGTGCTAGTGTTTGGGTGGCTGACTGGACTGCTAACCCATCCGTCTGTTAAAGCTACAATATGTCACAAAGCTACAAAACTTTTTGGGCGACCTGACCAAATTCACATAGAAATGTGAGTTATAGATATGTAATTCCCGTTGAAAGCAAGTCTAAGAAGCGGTAGGTCTGTTCTATGTGTGCTATTTCTACGCTTACCGTTCTGAATTTTAGTTTCTGCGTCTTTTACTTTCGGTTTTGTACACCAACTTCAGTCAGCTGAAAATAGAATACATTGGGTTATGAAAAATATATTTCACAGCGGTTTAGACGCTACAATGATTCTCTACACAATGACTGCTTGTTTTGTGTCACAAACTGAAATTAGGCGAACTATTAGAATTTTAGCAACCAAGAAATGGTGCAGCGATTTCTGCATAGTGCAGCTTTAAAGTGCTGCTGTTGGGACGGGTTGAGGTGACTGACCCATGCATGCTGGAAATCCCTCTAAACCAGAGATGGTCAATAGTAGCCTTGCCTATTCCTGGAGCCACTGGGAGGGATGGGGACTCCCTGCTGTTCAACCTCACACAGCACACACACATTGGACCAAACAGATGTGTGTGGATTTAATCACAGGTTAGACATCCACCCTCTGAAGTGGCTTTGGCCCAACCACAACACTTCCGCTCAGGATTTCCACACTACTTCTGTTCCATGTGATTATGATTGGCATTCAACACACAAAATGGCCATGAATAGAAGTTAATGAAGCTTTTTGAAAACATGTCCCGTCCACTGTGGCCCATGCCAAACAAAAAGGGTTAGACGTTTTAATGAGGAGGCCGTGGTCTGTATGAAGGGGTTCTGTGGGGCCGACTGGGGGCATCCTACATCTCCTTACTGTGTTGCTGCTGGGTCAGTGTATCAGGCCCTTGTTGTTAGAGAAGAAGTGGAGGTGGAGGGAGGCTGAACTGAAGTCAGTGGGTCTTGAGTAACTGTGATGACAGGATGACCACAGTTGGGCAGTTAGTTAACCCTCTCATCTCTGGTCAGATCTATTCTGGCTTTGTGTCCCCTCTGTGTTGCCAGGTCTAGCAAACATTTCTAGCCCAATGACTACTCAAAACCCACCCACAAGGCCTGAAAAGTAAGCACATTGTTTTGGGCCGCAGCAAGAGAGGAGTTGCCACATTTAGCCAATAAACAATTTTTCCATAACGTTATCGAGCGAATTAAGAAGGAATCTCGGTTTAACTTCTAACGATGTTAGAAGCAAAATTCAGTTTTCCATCAAAATAATAGGATAATTCTTGCGAGCTAACATGACTAATAACATGACTAATAAAGGAATGTCACAAGAAAAGATAATTCACCCTTATTAAACTTTTTTTCTGGCAATTGTGCAAGATGATAATTTAAGAATACAAAGCGTTAGAAATGGCCTATTTGGGAGATTGACTTGTCATCTCAATAGGTATAGGCTAGGCCTACTGACTAAACTCTGACTTTATGACTGTAATTCAACTTTACCAAGGTTTGGTTAACTAGATGCAGGTAGCCTATAGCCCCTGATAGGCCTACATCTAATTGCAGATAGCCTAAAGTAGCCTAGCCAAGATGTAAGATGAACGATTTTAGCAGCTTGCTTAGTTCAAATTGACAGACTAATTTATTCAACATGAATAGCGAGGTGAGAAGTGCTTCCGTTACCCAATTCTAGCCTGCTGGAATAGGCTACTGAGGATGGTGTCGTAATTTCAATCACTGAATATTAATAATATGGATGTGAACTGAATAGGCCTATGCTTGTCAACAACAGCCAGTGTTTTACCTTCAATCTAATGCATTCTAACAACATCTGATCAGCAATTGCGATAGAGCTGTGACCATGATCCCACTTGATAACTTCCAATTGAATTAACTAAACACGGCCATTAATAATTGCATAATAACACAAGGCTACAACAACAAACTGAAGTTATAGACTGTTTATTCAATCTGTTTACCAGCTCTAGGTTGGCTACACAAGTGGCACAAATTGATTTGCAATGACTCCAGTGATATCGTCATTTCAACATATTTATTGGCTACAGTAGCCTACATAGGCATATACATTAATAGGCTACTTGATGGCAAACAGATGCAAATGTATCATTCTCCACATTTAATGTCAGTTTCATTGTGGACTTTCCCCCAGAACAGTATGCACGCGAGGGAGTTCCATAACTTCCATTTAAAATGTCCACTCGCACAGCGCTCGAGACCCAAGAACTCAGCATGCGTAAAAACCTTCATGATATGGTTTTCCATAAGCAAAGTCGACATTAGAATGCAGTTTAAACCACCTCCGAGTGAACGTATCTAATGTGCTCTAAAGAGCTTAAAGTAGTTTTCCTGTGCTTGGTCGCTTTATTTCTTGATGTGCATCATTTCTAGAGTGTTAATGATTTATGGAAAAGGGGTTGGAAAATAGGTGTCTCTATAATGACAATCTAAATAGCCTACCTACAACTGGTGTCAAGTTGTCAGACGTACACACGCTGCTCCTTTCACTCACCTGACTCAGCTGCCTGCTGCAGCGTTCAGTCTCAACACACACCCCCCTCCCTATTGGACACTCACTCTCTCACTTAGTCACTCACGCACTCACTCAGAAACAGGCTGCCTCACTGCCTGATAGTCAGCAGCAGCAGGTCACAATTAAATATACACTACGGTTCAAAAGTTTGGGGTCACTTAGAAATGTCCTTGTTTTCCATGAAAACATACAGTTGAAGTCGGAAGTTTACATACACTTAGGTTGGAGTCATTAAAACTAGTTTTTCAACCACTCCACACATTTCTTGTTAACAAACTATAGTTTTGGCAAGTCGGTTAAGACATCTACTTTGTGCATGACACAAGTAATTTTTCCAACGATTGTTTACAGACAGATTATTTCACTTATAATTCACTGTATCACAATTCCAGTGGGTCAGAAGTTTACATGCACTAAGTTGACTGTGCCTTTAAACAGCTTGGAAAATTCCAGAAAATGATGTCATGGCTTTAGAAGCTTCTGATAGGCTAATTGACATCATTTGAGTCAATTGGAGGTGTACCTGTGAATGTATTTCAAGGCCTACCTTCAAACTCAGTGCCTCTTTGCTTGACATCATGGAAAAATCAAAAGAAATCAGCCAAGACCTCAGAAAAACAATTTGTAGACCTCCACAAGACTGGTTCATCCTTGGGAGCAATTTCCAAATGCCTGAAGGTACCACGTTCATCTGTACAAACAATAGTATGCAAGTATAAACACCATGGGACCACGCAGCCGTCATACCACTCAGGAAGGAGACGCGTTCTGTCTCGTAGAGATGAACGTACCTTGGTGCGAAATGTGCAAATCAATCCCAGAACAACCGCAAAGGACCTTGTGAAGATGCTGGAGGAAACCGGTACACATGTATCTATATCCACAGTAAAACAAGTCCTATATCGACATAACCTGAAAGGCCACTCAGCAAGGAAGAAGCCACTGCTCCAAAACAGCCATAAAAAAGCCAGACTACGGTTTGCAACTGCACATGGGGACAAATATCGTACTTTTTGGAGAAATGTCCTCTGGTCTGATGAAACAAAAATAGAACTGTTTGGCCATAATGACCATCGTTATGTTTGGGGGAAAAAGGGGGATGCTTGCAAGCCGAAGAACACCATCCCAACCATGAAGCACGGGGGTGGCAGCATCATGCTGTGGGGTTGCTTTGCTGCAGGAGGGACTGGTGCACTTCACAAAATAGATGGCATCATGAGGAAGGAAAATTATGTGGATACATTGAAGCAACATCTCAAGACCTCAGTCAGGAAGTTAAAGATTGGTCGCAAATGGGTCTTCCAAATGGACAATGACCCCAAGCATACTTCCAAAGTTGTGGCAAAATGGCTTAAGGACAACAAAGTCAAGGTATTGGAGTGGCCATCACAAAGCCCTGGCCTCAATCCTATAGAAAATGTGTGGGCAGAACTGAAAAAGCATGTGCGAGCAAGGAGGCCTACAAACCAGACTCAGTTACACCAGCTCTTTCACTGTACATGAAATGAGTTTGAATAGGAAATATAGCAAAATGCATAGGAAATGTAGTCATTGACAAGGTTAGAAATAATGATTTTTAATAGAAATAATAATTGTGTCGTTCAAACTTAGCTTTCGTCAAATAATCCTCAATTTGCAGCAATTACAGCCTTGCAGACCTTTGGCATTCTAGTTGTCAATTTGTTGAGGTAATCTGAAGAGTCTTCCTGAAGCACCTCCCACAAGTTGAATTGGCTTGATGGGCACTTCTTACGTACCATACGGTCATGCTGCTCCCACAACAGCTCAATTGGGTTGAGGTCCGGTGACTGTGCTGGCCACTCCATTATAGACAGAATACCAGCTGACTGCTTCTTCCCTAAATAGTTCTTGCATAGTTTGGAGCTGTGCTTTGGGTCATTGTCCTGTTGTAGGAGGAAATTGGCTCCAATCAAGCGCCGTCCACAGGGTATGGCATGGCGTTGCAAAATGGAGTGATAGCCTTCCTTCTTCAAGATCCCCTTTACCCTGTACAAATCTCCCACTTTACCACCACCAAAGCACCCCCAGACCATCACATTGCCTCCACCATGCTTGACAGATGGCATCAAGCACTCCTCCAGCATCTTTTCATTTGGTCTGCGTCTCACAAATGTTCTTCTTTGTGATCCGAACACCTCATACTTCAATTCGTCTGTCCATAACACTTTTTTCCAATCTTCCTCTGTCCAGTGTCTGTGTTCTTTTGCCCATCTTAATCTTTTCTTTTTATTGGCCAGTCTGAGATATGGCTTTTTCTTTGCAACTCTGCCTAGAAGGTCAGCATCCCGGAGTCGCCTCTTCACTGTTGACGTTGAGACTGGTGTTTTGCGGGTACTATTTAATGAAGCTGCCAGTTGAGGACCTGTGAGGCGTCTGTTTCTCAAACTAGACACTAATGTATTTGTCCTCTTGCTCAGTTGTGCACCGGGGCCTCCCACTCCTCTTTCTAGTCTGGTTCGAGACAGTTTGCGCTGTTCTGTGAAGGGAGTAGTACACAGCGTTGTACGAGATCTTCAGTTTCTTGGCAATTACTCGCATGGAATAGCCTTCATTTCTCAGAACAAGAATAGACTGACGAGTTTCAGAATAAAGTTATTTGTTTCTGGCCATTTTGAGCCTGTATTCGAACACACAATTGCTGATGCTCCAGATACTCAACTAGTCTCAAGAAGGCCAGTTTTATGGCTTCTTTAATTAGCACAACAGTTTTCAGCTGTGCTAACATAATTGCAAAAGGGTTTTCTAATGGTCAATTAGCCTTTTTAAATGATCAACTTGGATTAGCAAACACAACGTGCCATTGGAACACAGGACTGATGGTTGCTGATAATGGACCTCTGTACGCTTATGTAGATATTCCATTAAAAATCAGCCGTTTCCAGCTACAATAGCCATTTACAACATTAACAATGTCTACACTGTATTTCTGATCAATTTTCTGTTATTTTAATGGACAAAAAATTTGCTTTTATTTCGTAAGCAAGGACATTTCTAAGTGACCCCAAACTTTTTAACGGTAGTGTGTATTTTTAAGAAATTGCCGTGGTGCAATTTAAAAGTAGCCTAAAAACCTGCAACCCTCGACCAATACATTTTCACCTGCAACATAATTTTCAAAGTAGCCCAATTTACAGGGAAACTGCAAACATGGCAACCCTGTTACCTTGCCCAGGGGGACATAGGGTTGGTGGTGGGGGGGGGGGCTCAGAGAACATCAATAATTGGCCAAGTGTCTGTTGAAGACATCCACTCTGACTCTGACCTATTGTATCTGGATGTGTGAGTGACCTGACATGACCTGACCTGAGGCAGGAGGGGAACAGAACAGTCAGTACCTGGCTCAGCTCAGCTCTGTGTGGTTACTAGCTTGACAGCCAGACAGCCTGACTCCTGACAGCCAGACAGCCTGACTCCTGACAGCCAAACAGCCTGACTCCTGACAGCCTGACGCCTGACAGCCTGAGCATAAGATGATGTACTTTTTGTTTTACAATGAGTTAGTCCACTACTTTTCTTGGGTAAGAATAAACCCTATGTTTGGTTTTGTGCCATTCAGATGTTTAGGCCTACTATCTACTACTACTACTACTACTACCTACTTTCAGGATATGTCTGTAATTAACTAGCTCCAGAGGATCATGTTGTTCTCCTCTTCAGGTTGTTCTACCATGGACACAGAGATGATACCAGATGATCATGTTGTTGTCCTCTACCTCCTCTTCAGGTTGTTCTACCATGGACACAGAGATGATACCAGATGATCATGTTGTTGTCCTCTACCTCCTCTTCAGGTTGTTCTACCATGGACACAGAGATGATACCAGATGATCATGTTGTTGTCCTCTACCTCCTCTTCAGGTTGTTCTACCATGGACACAGAGATGATACCAAAATTTACTTCAAAAGACGAGGAGATTGACTACTGGAAGGCCTTATCCCTCACGTATAAGAAAAGGTATGTTCATGTCAACTGGTCTAGGCTAATCATAGCTCATTTAACAAAATCCTTGATTAACAAATGATTTATTATATGCTGAGTCTTCCTGTCTGTTGGTATTAATACTGCTAACATGCTGAGTCTCCCTGTCTGTTGGTGTTAATACTGCTAACATGCTGAGTCTCCCTGTCTGTTGGTATTAATATTGCTAACATGCTGAGTCTCCCTGTCTGTTGGTGTTAATACTGCTAACATGCTGAGTCTCCCTGTCTGTTGGTATTAATATTGCTAACATGCTGAGTCTCCCTGTCTGTTGGTATTAATGCTGCTAACATGCTGAGTCTTCCTGTCTGTTGGTATTAATACTGCTAACATGCTGAGTCTCCCTGTCTGTTGGTATTAATACTGCTAACATGCTGAGTCTCCCTGTCTGTTGGTATTAATACTGCTAAAATGCTGAGTCTCCCTGTCTGTTGGTATTAATACTGCTAACATGCTGAGTCTCCCTGTCTGTTGGTATTAATACTGCTAAAATGCTGAGTCTCCCTGTCTGTTGGTATTAATACTGCTAACATGCTGAGTCTCCCTGTCTGTTGGTATTAATACTGCTAAAATGCTGAGTCTCCCTGTCTGTTGGTATTAATACTGCTAACATACTGAGTCTCCCTGTCTGTTGGTATTACTACTGCTAACATGCTGAGTCTACCTGTTGGTATAAATACTGCTAACATGCTGAGTCTCCCTGTCTGTTGGTGTTAATACTGCTAACATGCTGAGTCTCCCTGTTGGTATTAATACTGCTAACATGCTGAGTCTCCCTGTCTGTTGGTATTAATACTGCTAACATGCTGAGTCTCCCTGTCTGTTGGTATAAATACTGCTAACATACTGAGTCTCCCTGTCTGTTGGTATTACTACTGCTAACATGCTGAGTCTACCTGTTGGTATTAATACTGCTAACATGCTGAGTCTCCCTGTCTGTTGGTATTACTACTGCTAACATGCTGAGTCTCCCTGTTGGTATTAATACTGCTAACATGCTGAGTCTCCCTGTCTGTTGGTATTAATACTGCTAACATGCTGAGTCTCCCTGTCTGTTGGTATAAATACTGCTAACATGCTGAGTCTCCCTGTCTGTTGGTGTTAATACTGCTAACATGCTGAGTCTCCCTGTCTGTTGGTGTTAATACTGCTAACATGCTGAGTCTCCCTGTTGGTATTAATACTGCTAACATGCTGAGTCTCCCTGTCTGTTGGTATTAATACTGCTAACATGCTGAGTCTCCCTGTCTGTTGGTATAAATACTGCTAACATACTGAGTCTCCCTGTCTGTTGGTATTAATACTGCTAACATACTGAGTCTCCCTGTCTGTTGGTATTAATACTGCTAAGATGCTGCGTCTCCCTGTCTGTTGGTATTAATACTGCTAAGATGCTGCGTCTCCCTGTCTGTTGGTATTAATACTGCTAACATGCTGAGTCTCCCTGTCTGTTGGTATTAATACTGCTAACATGCAGTCATCCCTGTGTCTGTTGGTATCGGTGGTATCTCTCCCATACCCATGGAACTACAGCCTGCAGTCTCTGCTCAGTCTCAGGTCCTGTCCAGAAACAGCCCCGATCCCCCAGATCTGAATTAGTTAGAAAAGTAAGCTACAGTGGGGGAAAAAAGTATTTAGTCAGCCACCAATTGTGCAAGTTCTCCCACTTAAAAAGATGAGAGAGGCCTGTAATTTTCATCATAGGTACAAGTCAACTATGACAGACAAAATGAGAAAAAAAAATCCAGAAAATCACATTGTAGGATTTTTTATGAATTTATTTGCAAATTATGGTGGAAAATAAGTATTTGGTCAATAACAAAAGTTTCTCAATACTTTGTTATATACCCTTTGTTGGCAATGACACAGGTCAAACGTTTTCTGTAAGTCTTCACAAGGTTTTCACACACTGTTGCTGGTATTTTGGCCCATTCCTCCATGCAGATCTCCTCTAGAGCAGTGATGTTTTGGGGCTGTCGCTGGGCAACACGGACTTTCAACTCCCTCCAAAGATTTTCTATGGGGTTGAGATCTGGAGACTGGCTAGGCCACTCCAGGACCTTGAAATGCTTCTTACGAAGCCACTCCTTCGTTGCCCGGGCGGTGTGTTTGGGATCATTGTCATGCTGAATGACCCAGCCACGTTTCATCTTCAATGCCCTTGCTGATGGAAGGAGGTTTTCACTCAAAATCTCACGATACATGGCCCCATTCATTCTTTCCTTTACACGGATCAGTCGTCCTGGTCCCTTTGCAGAAAAACAGCCCCAAAGCATGATGTTTCCACCCCCATGCTTCACAGTAGGTATGGTGTTCTTTGGATGCAACTCAGCATTCTTTGTCCTCCAAACACAACGAGTTGAGTTTTTACCAAAAAGTTCTATTTTGGTTTCATCTGACCATATGACATTCTCCCAATCCTCTTCTGGATCATCCAAATGCACTCTAGCAAACTTCAGACGGGCCTGGACATGTACTGGCTTAAGCAGGGGGACACGTCTGGCACTGCAGGATTTGAGTCCCTGGCGGCGTAGTGTGTTACTGATGGTAGGCTTTGTTACTTTGGCCCCAGCTCTCTGCAGGTCATTCACTAGGTCCCCCCGTGTGGTTCTGGGATTTTTGCTCACCGTTCTTGTGATCATTTTGACCCCACGGGGTGAGATCTTGCGTGGAGCCCCAGATCGAGGGAGATTATCAGTGGTCTTGTATGTCTTCCATTTCCTAATCATTGCTCCCACAGTTGATTTCTTCAAACCAAGCTGCTTACCTATTGCAGATTCAGTCTTCGCAGCCTGGTTCAGGTCTACAATTTTGTTTCTGGTGTCCTTTGACAGCTCTTTGGTCTTGGCCATAGTGGAGTTTGGAGTGTGACTGTTTGAGGTTGTGGACAGGTGTCTTTTATACTGATAACAAGTTCAAACAGGTGCCATTAATACAGGTAACGAGTGGGGAACAGAGGAGCATCTTAAAGAAGAAGTTACAGGTCTGTGAGAGCCAGAAATCTTGCTTGTTTGTAGGTGACCAAATACTTATTTTCCACCATAATTTGCAAATAAATTCATTAAAAATCCTACAATGTGATTTTCTGGATTTTTTTCTCTCAATTTGTCTGTCATAGTTGACATGTACCTATGATGAAAATTACAGGCCTCTCCCATATTTTTAAGTGGGAGAACTTGCACAATTGGTGGCTGACTAAATACTTTTTTTCCCCCACTGTATATGGACGCAATATGGCAGTAACTCCACTTTTCCCTCTGATAGGTTAGATGGAATGTTAGCCATATTGCTAAGGTTTAGCTATAGCTTTCCTGTCCTCACAGATCCTCGCCAGTATCCTGGGTAAAGCCTAGAGGTTTGTGTTTTGGATAGGGTTTCAGTCTCAGAGCTGTGGTAGCTGTACTGTACTGTACTGAGGGGGTTCAAACCAGGAGGTTTTCTAAGAATTTGCCCAGGAGAGGAGAGGGGGAAAAACAACAGAAGCACTCATGGATGGATAAAATACCCCACATGTTTAGGTGGTTACGTTTTCCCAGACTCTGTACAGCCTGACCCTGTCAGTGTTGACACCACATTCTAGAGTATAGGCCTAGTGTTTGTTTATGAGTAAGTCCCAAATGACACCCTATTCCCTATATAGTGCACTACTTTTGATCAGACATGCCAAACAGTGGTCCTTTGTAGCTCAGTTGATAGAGCATGGCAATGCCAGGGTAGTGGGTTCGATTCCTGGGACCACCCATATGTAAAATACAGTGGCTTGTGAAAGTATTCACCCCCCTTGACATTTTTCCTATTTTGTTGCCTTACAACCTGGAATTAAAATAGATTTTTGGGGGGTTTGTATCATTTGATTTACACAACATGCCTACCATTTTGAAGATGCTAAATATTTTGTTATTGTGAAACAAACAAGAAATAAGACAAAAAAACAGAGAACTTGAGCGTGCATAACTATTCAACCTGCCACCCCAAAGTCAATACTTTGTAGAGCCACCTTTTGCAGCAATTACAGCTGCAAGTCTCTTGGGGTATGTCTCTATAAGCTTGCCACATCTAGCCACTGGGATATTTGCCCATTCTTCAAGGCAAAACTGCTCCAGCTCCTTCAAGTTGAAGGGTTCCGCTGGTGTACAGCAATCTTTAAGTCATACCACAGATTCTCAATTGGATTGAGGTCTGGGCTTTGACTAGGCCATTCCAAGACATTTAAATGTTTCCTCTTAAACCACTCGAGTGTTGCTTTAGCAGTATGCTTAGGGTCATTGTCCTGCTGGAAGGTGAACCTCCGTCCCAGTCGCAAATCTCTGGAAGACTGAAACCGGTTTCCCTCAAGAATTTCCCTATATTTAGCGCCATCCATCATTCCTTCAATTCTGACCAGTTTCCCAGTCCCTGCCGATGGAAAACATCCCCACAGCACGATGCTGCCACCACCATGCTTCACTGTGGGGATGGTGTTCTGGGGGTGATGAGAGGTTTTGGGTTTGCGCCAGACATAGCGTTTTCCTTGATGGCCAAAAAGCTCAATTTTAGTCTCATCTGACCAGAGTACCTTCTTCCATATGTTTGGGGAGTCTCCCACATCCCTTTTGGCGAACACCAAACGTGTTTGCTTATTCTTTACTTTAAGCAATGTTTTTTTTCTGGCCACTCTTCCGTAAAGCCCAGCTCTGTGGAGTGTACTGCTTAAAGTGGTCCTATGGACAGATACTCCAATCTCCGCTGTGGAGCTTTGCAGCTCCTTCAGGGTTATCTTTGGTCTCCTTGTTGCCTGTCTGATTAATGCCCTCCTTGCCTGGTCTGTGAGTTTTGGTGGGCGGCCCTGTCTTGGCAGGTTTGTTGTGCTGCCATATTCTTTCCATTGTTTAATAATGGATTTAATGGTGCTCCGTGGGATGTTCAAAGTTTCAGATTTTTTTATAACCCAACCCTGATCTGTACTTCTCCACAACTTTGTCCCTGACTTGTTTGGAGAGCTCCTTGGTCTTCACGGTGCCGCTTGCTTGGTGGTGCCCCTTGCTTAGTGGTGTTGCAGACTCTGGGGCCTTTCAGAACATGTGTATATATACTGAGATCATGTGACACTTAGATTGCACACAGGTGGACTTTATTGAACTAATTATGTGACTTCTGAAGGTAATTGGTTGCACCAGATCTTATTTAGGGGCTTCATAGCAAAGGGGGTGAATACATATGCACGCACCACTTTTCCGTTATTTATTTTTTAGAATTTTTTTTAACAAGTTATTTTTTTAATTTCACTTCACCAATTTGGACTATTTGGTGTATGTCCATTACATGAAATCCAAATAAAAATCCATTTAAATTACAGGTTGTAATGCAACAAAATAGGAAAAACACCAAGGGGGATGAATACTTTTGAAAGGCACTGTATACGCACTCATGACTGTAAGTCGCTTTGGATAAAAGCGTCTGCTAAATGGCATATGTTAATACATTATTTTATAGCACTAACAGATCTTGGACCAGGCTAACATATCTGGCTACCAAATTAGTATACCATGCCCTATACTCATGCACATGAACCAACCCTTCTAATTCAATTCAATGGAGCCACCTGACTGAATGAATGGCATGGAAAGTCTGCATTCATTCAGCTCTAGCATGGCATTGGCCTTTGTCATGACATATGAGTCAGGGGCCATGCAGGACCATTCTAGTTGCATTACATCTATGACCAGACATACAGTAAGTTCTGTTTTATGTCTATGGTCAGACAGTAAGTTCTAGTTGCTTTACATCTATGGCCAGACAGATGATAGACTGATAAACTGCCACATGGGACAAGAGAAAGTGCTATGCTACAATCCAGGAGTCCAGACCTTTCAGCTAGGCCTATCTGTATATATTACTGGACTGTATTACTAGGTTGTATCTAGCACATAGTGTGGGTCAGCAAGTCTGGACATATAGACTGAATACAGACTGGACTGAGGTCTGAATATAGCTTTAAGACTGAGACAGTACCTCAGCAGGTCTGATAAAGCTTTATGACAGAGACGGTACCTCAGGTCTGATGGAGCTTTATGACCTCAGCAGGTCTGATGGAGCTTTATGACCTCAGCAGGTCTGATAGAGCTTTATGACCTCAGCAGGTGTTTATCATTAGAGGATACAGAAGGCTCCTAAAGGCCTGCTGCTGTTCCATGTGTTCTGAAACGGGTGAGGGGTCAAGGGGTCTGGAGACAGGATATTATGAGTTAAGAGACTAGGTGTGTTCAGACATGTTCCACTGACCACACAGGATAGGCCTAGGTCTGAATGTCCAGGTGATGTTACTCCCAGACATTAGTACCACAATTGATCATAAAACAACAGTCTCTCCCGTGTGTCCTCCAGCTACCATGAGGAGCTGGTGGAGTTGCAGGAGAGACCGTGTGGTAGTGCGTGTGTGTTCCTGTGTGTGGCTGTGTGTAACAGTCCTCTCTCTCCCATGTGTCCTCCAGTTACCATGAGGCCCAGGAGGAGTTGCTGGAGTTCCAGGAAGGGAGCAGAGAGCTGGAGGCAGAGTTAGAGGCTCAGCTAGGACAGGCTGAACACCGCCTCAGAGACCTGCACACAGAGAACCAAAGACTGAAGAGCGAGTTGGACAACCTCAAGGTAAATGTTGTACCTCTTGGTGTTGGAATTGAAGAAATATGTGAAACGGTTGGGGATTCAGTTCAGCAAACACTGTTCCTGAGGATTCGGTTTAGCAAACACTGTTCCTGAGGATTCGGTTTGGCAAACACTGTTCCTGAGGATTCGGTTTGGCGAACACTGTTCTTGAGGATTCGGTTTAGAAAACACTGGATTACAGTTACAGAATATCAGTTAATGTCACCCATTCACCAGGGACTGGAAACAGGGCTCAACAACCACATCTGGATGTCAGAGGTAAGAGTAAAGCCACCCTCCTGGATGCCCCTGCTGCTTGCCAGAGAGAACGAGAGAGAGAGTGCTGCATGTGTTGGCTGGCTGTCCAGCAGTTCCATGCTCTGGCCTTGGCCTAATCCCCAGGCCGTTCAGCAGTACACTGTAATAGGATGGCAGCAGGATCAACAGGAGAAAATAGACAACTAGAGGGATGTTTAACCCACACTGCTAATGCTAGCCAGCTATATCACTGGTTATATCACTAATGCTAGCCAGGTATATCACTGGTTATATCACTAATGCTAGCCAGGTATATCACTGGTTATATCACTAATGCTAGCCAGGTATATCACTGACCAGGATGTATATCGCTGAGATAAAAGAACACAGAGCTATGGTTAACATAATGCTAACCAGGATGTATATCACAGAGATCATAGAACATGATGCTAACCAGGATGTATATCACTGAGATAAAATAACACACAGAGCTATTGTTAACATGATGCTAACCAGGATGTATATCACTGAGATAATAGAACATGATGCTAACCAGGATGTATATCACTGAGATAATAGAACATGATGCTAACCAGGATGTATATCACTGAGATAATAGAACATGATGCTAACCAGGATGTATATCACTGAGATAATAGAACACATGCTTCTTAATGACGAGGTGCTGTCTTTCATGACCATTTTCTTCCGTCCGTGGGATAACCATATTCATGTGTGGTAGACAGACAGCCGTTGTGTTAGACTACATATGGCAGCAACATGTGAATGTGCAGTAGACTAGAGAAGCTAATGTCTTAGAGCTAAAGTTCTGTGAATGGGCCTGGAAGGACTGGGATTCATGTGAGGGGGCTGTAGACTAGAGAAGGTAATGTCCTAGAGCTAAAGTTCTGTGAATGGGCCTGGGAGGACTGTGGGATTCATGTGAGGGGGCTGTAGCTTGTTCTCCTGAATGATGGGCCTGTCTTGAGCTGAGGCATGTAGCTAGGCTAGCTGTGCTGTTGACCCAGACCTCAGGCTGGCCTGATTCTGACACCTATGAGCCATACTTCACCCCTCGCCAGAGAACAAAGGAGTTGAAGGGAGTTCTAGAGTCTATGAACACTATGAGAAAGAATGTTAACTAGCAGTCTGTTTGTGTTGGCATTAAGAAAGTTGGCATGTCAACACTCTCCCTTCCTGTCACCTCAGTCTTTAATGCAACCATCTCCACACGCACTCATTCTCTCTCCCCCTCTCTCTCTCCCCCCCGTAGGAGAAATTGGAGCAGCAGTATGCTCAGAGTTATAAGCAGGTCTCCATGTTAGAGGATGACCTGGGACAGACCAGAGGAATCAAGGAGCACCTTCATAAATACGTCAGAGAACTGGAGCAGGCCAACGATGACCTGGAGAGAGCCAAGAGGTCACTATATACCATAGTAGAACTAAACTAACCTTACTAACGCAGCCATTCAAATGTTTTACTTGACTTCAAGCCTAGGTTGTAGGCTAAGTGGATTTAACTTTTGTGTTGTTAACTAAATGAAAGCATGTTGACTGGTAGCTGTGTCTCAGTATTCAGAGAGTGTCTCCACTTAGTGTTAACCCAGTTATCCAACCCACACAGATACTGTACATTTTTCAGCAGCTTCTGCTACTAACAGTTGTCCACCCCAACCCCTCTCCCCCCTCCTCCTCTCCCCCCTCCTCCTCCCTCCCCCTCTCCTCCCTCCCTCAGGGCGACCATTGTATCTCTGGAGGACTTTGAGGGTCGTCTGAACCAGGCCATAGAGAGGAATGCCTTCCTGGAGGGTGAGCTGGACGAGAAGGAGAACCTACTGGAGTCAGTTCAGAGACTGAAGGATGAAGCCAGAGGTATGAAGACATTAAACACCTAGCTTACCTCTATCCCCGACCTACCCTTTCTGTTATGTGTAATACTGCTGTATTAAGTCAGCTGGATCAGAAGGAGAACCTACTGGTCTCAGTTCAGAGACTGAAGGATGAAGCCAGAGGTACGGACGGGGACAACCCCTAACTGTACCCTTCCTTCCCCTAACTCCCTGTCCCCTACTAATCAAGGGCTTGATGATTAGTTGACCAGTTGAATCAGATGTACTGATAGGACTGGAATATATGAAATAAGTGGAACTGTCTGGCTGGTACTTGAGGAGAGGGTTGGGAAACACTGCCCTATCCATTTGGTTGAATCATGTCTGTATTGGTGTGTCTGATGCCCCAGCCCTGAGACAGGAGCTGGCGGTGAGGGAGAGGACTCCAAACAGAATGTCATGTCTGTAATCATGTCAGTATTGGTGCTTGTATCTCATTTCTGTCTATCTGTCCCCCCCCCCCCCCCCAGACCTGAGACAGGAGATGGCAGTGAGGGAGAGGACTACAGACAGGTTGTCAGCCCCCAGCTCTCCTACCCTGGACATCGACAAGATGGACTCTGCTGTCCAGGCCTCCCTGTCCCTGCCTGCCACCCCTGTAGGGAAGGGAATGGAACACCCCTTCCTCAACCCTAAATCATCAGGTAGGTCAACAGCCATGTCTTCTAACAGACCTGGGTGGAAATAGTATTAGTTTTCTTTCAAATACTTTACATGTGCTTTATTGAGCTTGCCAGGTGCAATGGAACCAATGGAAGAGTCTCAAAAGTCACTCCAGGCAGTCTCAATTAAATGCTCAAAATGTTTTGAAAGTATATAAATACTATTTGAACCCAGGTCTGTTTTTTTAGTTCCTTAACTTTTGGAGCTGTACCTCCATGTGAAACAGTTTCTATGTCTCTGTCATATGCTAAATACTGTCTCTTTGAACCCAGGTCTTTACCTCCATGTGAAACAGTTTCTATGTCTCTGTCATATGCTAAATACTGTCTCTTCCCTCTCTCTCTCCCCTCTCCCTCTCTCTCCCTCTCTCTCCCCTCTCTCTCCTCTCTCTCTCTCCTCTCTCTCGCTCCCCTCTCCTCTCTCTCTCTCTCTCTCTCTCTCTCCTCTCTCCTCTCTCCTCTCTCCTCTCTGTCTCTATCTTTCTCTCTCTGGCTCTCTCTGTCTCTGTCTCTATGGTTCTCTATGGCTCTCTCTATGGCTCTCTCTGTCTCTCTCCTCTCTCACCTCTCTCTCTCTCTCCCCTCTCTCTCTCACCTCTCTCTCTCTCTCCCCTCTCTCACTCTCTCCCCTCTCATCTCTCTCTTTCTCTCTACAGTGTTAACAAATGGCTGTGGGCATGGTAGCTCACCTCTGACCCCATCAGCAAGAATCTCTGCTCTTAATATCGTTGGGGACCTACTTAGAAAAGTGGGGGTAAATATCAGACCTTTGTTTCTTGTAGCAATGTTTTCCAATGCCAGTGTTATGCATCCACCCTCTATGAAGCTAATGTTGGCGACAAAACATTATGAACACTCTTCTTGAGTGAACCCGACAGTTTGGCTTCCATCTCTTCTCTTGACTTGACAGCAGAGTATATTGGAAATATATCCTGAATTAAAGGTTAAAGGTTACAACAGAATCCACAGCTTGTGATTAGACTAATGTAGGCCATGTTTTTCTGTCGTTAGGCGCTGGAGTCCAAGCTAGCTGCATGTAGGAACTTTGCCAAGGACCAGGCAGTGAGGAAAACCTACTCCACGTCATCCACCAACATGATCACTGGGAACGGAAACCTCATCAACAGCAACGCCACCAAGTTCTCCCACTCACTACACACCACCTACTACGACAAAACGTGAGTTCTGTCTCTCTCAGGATTATTCCCACTGTTCCATCTATCTCTCGGAGTTGCTCTCTCTCTCTCAGGAGTATTCCCACTGTTCCATCTATCTCTCTGAGTTGCTCTCTCTCTCAGGAGTATTCCCACTGTTCCATCTATCTCTCTGAGTTGCTCTCTCTCTCAGGAGTATTCCCACTGTTCCATCTATCTCTCTGAGTTGCTCTCTCTCTCAGGAGTATTCCCACTGTTCCATCTATCTCTCTGAGTTGCTCTCTCTCTCAGGAGGATTCCCACTGTTCCATCGATCTCTCTGAGTTGCTCTCTCTCTCAGGAGTATTCACACTGTTCCATCTATCTCTCTGCTTGACTTCCTGTCTGCAGTGTTAGTGTGACTCACTCAGAGAGTATAAGAAGTGAGAGGCTGAATGGACTCTAGCTCTATATCATTTTTAACCAGAGTTGGTCTAACCAGAGTATGTAGACACACCAATACAGACAGAGAATACCCAAATAGCTTTCTATTTGATATTGTGAATGAACTAACCTCTGTGAATGAACTAACCTCTGTTTTTCTGTGTCTGTGTTCCATGTCTGTGGTGTTCATATGTCTGGTGTTGTCCCCCACAGGGCTGTGAATGGACTGGACCACAGCACCCTGACTGCCCTGGCATCGCCCCGGACTGTCTCCCCTCCTGGCATGCTGCCTCTCACCGTTTAGCGTGGCACCACCCCCAACCTCTGTACAAGCTCACCACAGAACAAGGGTACCCCTCATACTCCACCCCAACCTCACCCCAATCTCTGCCCAAGCTCCTGTGCGCCCCGCAGAACAATGAGAGGAGAGAACACTTGAAGAACCGTTAGTGTGTGTGTGTGTGTGTGTTCGAAAGCTCGTATGTGTTTTAAGAGTTGATTTGTGAGTGTGTGTAGGAGAGACACTTGACTGAGTGATTGAAAAGGCCTCACTCACCTATGGGTAGGGTTGGATGCTGAGTGTGTCTGTATTTAACACACACAGGCACATGCCTCTGCCTGAGCTGGTCTTTGCTCATGTGTTGGTGACCTCTATGCTCTGGAGTGGCTCCACAGTTTCTCAGTTTCACTCTATAACAGCAACTGTACCTGACAAGGTCCCCAACGGACCGCAGCTTCCTTCCTCTTAACCTTTCTTTTCTTGTCTGAATGAATTGCACAATTACAAATAATTTATATTTAGAATGTTGTATTTAAAAATGAAAAGGGACTTTTCCTGTTTGTTTGTGTTTATGTTATGGGGTCAGATGGAGTTGATGACCCTTAACCCCCATATCCAGAAGAATGACTGAATTCATGTTTACTGTGTTCAGGCTGTGATCAGAACCATGTTCTCTTATCGGGCTGCATCTCAATAGTCCAGTTAGTAGCATCCTCTCCTCATCTCAATAGTCCAGTTAGAATAGGAGAGAATGAGAGAACAGGACCGGTGAAAGCAATATGGATGATCTCTATCTCTACCAGAAATTAGCTTTCACTTGTTCAATTTCCTTCCCATCAGTGCAGATGAGAGAAAGGAGAGAAAATGACTTTATAGTATTGAGATGCACCCCCATGTCCCTATTGTCCTGGGTTTGGGCTGACCAGACAGAACCGACCAGTCAGCTGGTGGACCGTCTGTAGTCTGGTAGGGAGGGAGGACCCTCCATGTTAAACAGCCTGGAAGCATCAGCTGCTGTCCTCTTCATTAATGAATAATACAGTTAGGTCCGCTTCACCACATAGACTGCAATGTCCTAATGGCACCCTATTCACTATATAGTGCACTCCTTTTGACCAGGGACCATGGGGCTCTAGTCAAAAGTAGTGCACTACATAGGGAATAGGGTGCCATTTGGGACCCAGACTGCAAAGTCCTTACTTCTTTATATAAGCCTTGGATTGAAGGCCAGTGATGTTCAGGGAAAGACTTGCTTTCTGTATTTACATGTGGTTGGTACCATGTTTAATTAAATGCATCCCCTTCCCCTATTCTGATGCGTAACTAGTATCAGACAGAACTGTTGCTTATAGAAACAAAGAAGTCAACCCTGAGCACAGCAGTGCGTCAGACAAAAGCGTTACTTATTCACATTGATATATAAACTGTACTGTGCACCTGCTGGTGGTCGAGTCTTATCCAGCTAACATCCTGTCTACCATAACCTGCAGAACAGAATATCCAGCAACAATAACCCAGCAGTCCAAGCATCTAACAGGTATAGGGTGAAGTTGCCTTAGATGCTGACCCAGGGTCCGTTTTTCATTTACCTCACTAATGGTTAAGGTTAGGATTGGGGGAGGGGAAGCTGATCTTAGATCTGTACCTAGGGGAAACCTCACCCCGGAGCTATCTAACAGTGGGTCACGCTCATCCCTTTTTCTAGACTAGATACTAGCCTGGTTAAACCAGACTGAATGCTGTGTTCACCATGAGGAGAGCGCTCAGTCTAGTTTTAACCAGGCTATAAATGCTTTTTCTAGACTAGATACTAGCCTGGTTAAACCAGACTGAATGCTGTGTTCACCATGAGGGGAGCGCTCAGTCTAGTTTTAATCAGGCTATAAATGCTAATCTTTTGACTGATATGTAAATTGCTATTGGTCCACTAATTGTGACCATTTTGTCACGTTGGCTCCTGACCTGTCGATGAAACGTTTGTAATAGTGTGTGAACCTCCTCATCTCAGAATGACATGCCTCTTCCTCGTTCTCTTGTTGATATTCACTGTTTTGATTTATTTTACATCCCCATTCTGCCTGTCTGTCTGTCTGCCTTTCTTTATCTGGGATTAATAGTGCTCCCTCCTATCACAGCCTTAAATGAAAAGCCTTAAGGCCAGTTTCCCGGACACAGATTAAAGCTGCAATATGTAGCTTTTTGGGTGATTTGACCAAATTCACATAGAAATGTTATAGATCTGCTATTTTCATTGAAAGCAAGTCTAAGAAGGTTATTTTTCTATGCTTCCCGTTTTTATAGTTTTGTTTTTGGGTCTTTTACTTTCGTTTTTGTACACCAGCTTCAAACAGCTGAAAATACAATAGTTTGGGTTATAGAAAATATATTTCACAGCAGTTTAGATGCTACAATGATTCTCTACACTATACTTGCTTGTTTTGTCATATAAACTGAAATTAGGCTAACTATTTTAATTTTAGCAACCAGGAGATGGCGGAGAGATTTCTGCGTAGTGCATCTTTTAAGCCTAGTCCTGGACAAAAAAAATACTTTCAATGGAGATTCTCCATTGAGAATGATTTTGAATCCAGGACTAGGCCTAATCTGTGTCTGGGAAACTGGCCCTAAAACTATCCCACCTCTTCCAGATTCTAGAACTATCATTTGGAGCTCTTTCTCACTCCCATCGTCTATGATGTCACCCACCTTTACCACATCATTCTGAGCTCTATGTCGACCTGTTGCTATGTCCCCATGTACAGTGGGGAAAAAAAGTATTTAGTCAGCCACCAATTGTGCAAGTTCTCCCACTTAAAAAGATGAGAGAGGCCTGTAATTTTCATCATAGGTACACGTCAACTATGTCAGACAAATTAAGAAAAAAAAATCCAGAAAATCACATTGTAGGATTTTTAATGAATTTATTTGCAAATTATGGTGGAAAATAAGTATTTGGTCACCTACAAACAAGCAAGATTTCTGGCTCTCACAGACCTGTAACTTCTTCTTTAAGAGGCTCCTCTGTCCTCCACTCGTTACCTGTATTAATGGCACCTGTTTGAACTTGTTATCAGTATTAAAGACACCTGTCCACAACCTCAAACAGTCACACTC
Organism: Coregonus lavaretus; assembly: GCF_964263955.1. Lineage (NCBI taxonomy): Eukaryota > Metazoa > Chordata > Actinopteri > Salmoniformes > Salmonidae > Coregonus > Coregonus lavaretus. The sequence continues at coordinate 63,160,339 of NC_139989.1, forward strand.
CAAACTCCACTATGGCCAAGACCAAAGAGCTGTCAAAGGACACCAGAAACAAAATTGTAGACCTGCACCAGGCTGGGAAGACTGAATCTGCAATAGGTAAGCAGCTTGGTTTGAAGAAATCAACTGTGGGAGCAAGCATTAGGAAATGGAAGACATACAAGACCACTGATAATCTCCCTCGATCTGGGGCTCCACGCAAGATCTCACCCCGTGGGATCAAAATGATCACAAGAACGGTGAGCAAAAATCCCAGAACCACACGGGGGGACCTAGTGAATGACCTGCAGAGAGCTGGGACCAAAGTAACAAAGCCTACCATCAGTAACACACTACGCCGCCAGGGACTCAAATCCTGCAGTGCGAGACGTGTCCCCCTGCTTAAGCCAGTACATGTCCAGGCCCGTCTGAAATTTGCTAGAGTGCATTTGGATGATCCAGAAGAGGATTGGGAGAATGTCATATGGTCAGATGAAACCAAAATATAACTTTTTGGTAAAAACACAACTCGTCGTGTTTGGAGGACAAAGAATGCTGAGCTGCATCCAAAGAACACCATACCTACTGTGAAGCATGGGGGTGGAAACATCATGCTTTGGGGCTGTTTTTCTGCAAATGGACCAGGACAACTGATCCGTGTAAAGGAAAGAATGAATGGGGCCATGTATCGTTAGATTTTGAGTGAAAACCTCCTTCCATCAGCAAGGCATTGAAGATGAAACATGGCTGGGTCTTTCAGCATGACAATGATCCCAAACACACCGCCCGGGCAACGAAGGAGTGGCTTCGTAAGAAGCATTTCAAGGTCCTGGAGTGGCCTAGCCAGTCTCCAGATCTCAACCCCATAGAAAATCTTTGGAGGGAGTTGAAAGTCCGTGTTGCCCAGCGACAGCTCCAAAACATCACTACTCTAGAGGAGATCTGCATGGAGGAATGGGCCAAAATACCAGCAACAGTGTGTGAAAACCTTGTGAAGACTTACAGAAAACGTTTGACCTGTGTCATTGCCAACAAAGGGTATATAACAAAGTATTGAGAAACTTTTGTTATTGACCAAATACTTATTTTACACCATAATTTGCAAATAAATTCATTGAAAATCCTACAATGTGATTTTCTGGAATTTTTTTTCTCATTTTGTCTGTCATAGTTGACGTGTACCTATGATGAAAATTACAGGCCTCTCTCATCTTTTTAAGTCGGAGAACTTGCACAATTGGTGGCTGACTAAATACATTTTTTCCCCACTGTATATACGTTTGTAACTAAGCATTGTAACTTTGCCTAACAACACATTTGTACATAGCAACGTTTGGCATTATTACAGTTTTATTTATTTCAGATTTCTTTATGGCATGTGTTTCAAAATGAAGAACCTGAGTTTTACTGTTGTACATCAGTCCAAGATCATATATCATGATGATGTGCAATTGGTTGTCCAATCTATTTGATTAAATAAAATCAAAATAAAGATATTGAAAAATAAGTATTGAAATATCAACTTTATTTGTGTTGCACATTCCATGATGCAGCTTACGTCTTATGAAAAAGTTCAAACCTAAAGCTATTGGTGTAACGGGAATGTTTTTCTGACTTCTTGGTTAAGATACAGTAACATTGAGCAGTTCATTCATAGAGGACAGAAAGGCCCATATTATTGGATTTAGCCTCTGTTATTGGCTACAGACACACTTGCTGTCTGACCCAGACCATTGGGCTGCTCTCTTTCCAGATGGACACACCCCCAAAACACATACTGTACAGATCAGCTAAACACAGTGGGACAATTGTCAAAAAATATATAAATTGAAATGTCGAATACTGTCGGCACAGTTATCAAATAAAACGTTATTGTCTCGCTCTCTCTCAGGTTGCTGTAGGCTCCTCTTGTTGTCATGTTGAAATTTGTACTCTGGTGAAATTATGTCTTTTTTTTTTTACAAGCAGAGGAGCGACGCAGTTAAAAGATAGAGACATAACCAAAGAGGGGAAGCAAGAGGGATAACTGGGCCAAACATCTGTCTTCTCCAGCAGGTGGCGGCGTTACGTTTCTTTCTCTCACCAAGCGATGAGATTTTGTATGGAGGTCAATGAGACTGTCGAATTTGGTCAACATAAAATGGAATGGTTTATTTGCTACGTGAGATTTATTTCATCGATTTCAACCTCTAAATGCCCGGCTATGAAAAGCCATGTGACATTTACTCCTGATGTACTGACCTGTTGCAACCTCTACAACCACTGTGATTATTATTTGACCCTGCTGGTTATCTATGAACGTTTGAACGTCTTGGAGAAAAATCTGGCCTTAATGGCCATGTACTGTTATAATCTCCACCCGGCACAGCCAGAAGGGGACTGGCCACCCCTCAGAGCATGGTTTCTTCCTAGGTTTCTGCCTTTCTAGGGAGTTTTTCCTATCCACCGTGCTTCTACATCTGCATTGCTTGCTGTTTGGGGTTTTAGGCTGGGTTTCTGTATAGCACTTTGTGACATCTGCTGATGTAAAAAGGGCTTTATAAATCAAATTTGATTTATTGATTGATCAACACCATTGAGAACTGATGTCAAATATGCTGGGATACCACACAGTCAGCTTGCTTGAGCCATGGAGAACCTGAAGAATATCTCTTCAGAAAATCTCTTCAGGCATGCTCACCTGCACCATAAGATGCCGCTTGTTTGGGAACTATTATTGTTAGCTTGCATTGCATTTGATGTGACACTGTACAGTTACAATGTATTTGTGTATTCATATTCCTCCTCCCTTCCTGTGCAGTGCCTGATATAGTGGCAGACACTCAGTTAATGATGGAGCAAGCCGAGCTGCTGGAGGGCCACCACATGGGCAGAAAGAACAAAACACAACATGATCCTCATTCCAAACTACTTTGTCAAGGTGCAGGGCCTGTAGGACGACCTAGCCAAGCAGCTGTGGATAGTGCTGCAGTGCGCCATCGGCAAGGCTGGACGCCACAGTGAGCATGCGATCGAGTGCACCCAGTCGGTGACACGCAAGTCTGGCAAGATGTGGCTGGTGACGCTGGTGCAGTGCTTCCACTCCCCGCATTACAACACCTTGACAGGTTCTTCAAGCTCTACCACAACACCTTGACAGGTTCTTCAAGCTCTACCACAACACCTTGACAGGTTCTTCAAGCTCTACCACAACACCTTGACAGGTTCTTCAAGCTCTACCACAACACCTTGACAGGTTCTTCAAGCTCTACCACAACACCTTGACAGGTTCTTCAAGCTCTACCACAACACTGTGTCCGTGAGGGTGCTGCAGAGGACCTGACGGCCAACAAGATTGTGACCCTCCTCACCTTGGTCCTCAATTAATACTTGCAAAAGTAAGCCTGTACTGCCCTCTCTGTGACTCATGTAGCATCAGTGATGTCTGGGCACCCGTCCAATCATAGCTACCTTTCTATCATCATAGGTTGGAAAGTAAATATGGTCGCTGCTGCTGTCGTAAGTGCCAGCTCAGAAATATCTTGTTTGTTCTGCCTGCATTGGGACCCACTGATAAATTATAGATATTATCTCAGATTTTCTGTGAATGGGTGTGTTTCTGTATTGCTTCTGTCCGTCTCCTTCCCCCAACTTGCGCTGGAACCAGGGACACTCTGAACACATTCAGAACAATTACGCACTAAGCATCGTTATCTAATGCTCCACAAAAGCGCTGGCCCTTTCAGAGCTAGGGAAACAACTACTTCTAGGTTTCAGAGCGGCTGACATCACCTATTGAACGCATGTGTCTGAGCTTGTAACTGTTTGTGAGAGTATGGGTGTTTGTGTGTAAAATTTGGATTCAGGCATTGTTGTTTGTGTGTGTGCATTGCTGAATGTGTGAATGTCCACGGTACACTACAGCACATATGTGGTTCTCTCATGTGTATATATATACCACTGAGATCATGTGTTCCAGTGTGGAGGTGATGGGTCACCCAGAGCTATTATTATTATAGTTATTAAAGACATGTCTTTGGCGACCACAAAGTATAATTTTTTTTACCTCCCGCTTTGGGCTGGATGTGTCAATGGGTAGTTCATACATGCATAATATATGAGCAGAATTACTGTCTTACCTCAATTAGCCACGAAATCCCTAGTTTGAAAGCGACTGTTTTTCTGGAAGCTGTGCTGCGCCATTTTCCCCCACGTGGGGCCAGCCCCCTAGCAATTGGAGATCTAGCCAATGAGCTTCAGCGCCTCTCCATTTGAGTGACAGCTAGCAAGATGCACACAGCGGAGCGAGAGTGAGAGCAATGATGTGGTGCACATATCTGCGCATACGTGAAGTAGTACTACATTTTCGGGGACAACTTTTGGCTTGTGGGTGCTACTTTCAGAATTACTGGGTAAAAAGTATACAAAAGTACCGGAGAATCTCTTTAAAGACAAACCAGGTTGAGTTGTGCAGATAGACCAGCTTACACTTTCTCACCCTTCCGCAGTCCAACATTACAGACTGGCTGTGTGAGGCTTTGCAGACGGATAAGAAGGACGGGCAGAAAGATACGGAGCCAGAGGCTGATCAAGATGGGTACGACTAGACCACCGTCCCAGCCATAGTCTTATAGGTATCATAGCGATGCAGTATCCTGTCGCATCAGCCTGAATTTCTTTAAAGCTGCAATATGTAACTTTTTGGGAGACCTGACCAAATTCACATAGAAATGTGAGTTATAGATGTGTCATTCCCATTGAAAACAAGTCTAAGAAGCGGTAGATCTGTTATGTGCGCTATTTCTATGCTTCCCGTTTGAAAGTTTCGGTTTTGCGTCTTTTACTTTCGGTTTTGTACACAAGCTTCAAACAGCTGAAAATGCAATCTTTTTGGTTATGGAAAATACATTTCACAGCAGTTTAGATGGGTCAATGATTCTCTACACTATACTTGCTTGTTTTGTCACATAAACTGAAATTAGGCAAACTATTTAGAATTTTAGCAACCAGGAAATGGCGGATAGATTTCAGCATAGTGCACCTTTAAACAACAAAATGCAAAACTAAAGGATGTTCACACTGCAGGCCTTAATGCTCAAATCAGTTTTGTTTTTCAAATCCGTTTTGGAATATTGACTGTCCAAACAGCATGTTACAAGTGACCAAATCGGATTTATCTGTGTTCAGACAGCAGTCATTAGTTGATGTGGCCAATCTAGTTGTCATAGTAACAATGGGTGTGTGTGCAGTGGTGTAGGCTGATTGGTGGTGGTGCGCATGCTTCCTATCACTCAGAAGTTATATCAGACTGAGCACTTCTCACCATTTATATTTACGGAGAGCAATTTCCGTTTTACAACAGGTAGTGTCCATTTATTTACAGTAATTGTGTGTTGATTAATTATTGCTTTCTTCCGTGGAAAAACAGAATATGTATAAAAATGGCAAATATACCGAAAGCAAAATCAAGCAGAGATTTACGACTATTTAACCATGTTAATCATTACTTAAACATGCAAACTACAAACATTTAACCAGTTAAAGATAATGAATACATGATAATGAACTACATAAAAATATTTTATTAAAACCAATTCATACAAAAGTAAAAAGTGGCAAACAAAGTGAGTGTGTGTATATGTGTGTTACAGCATCATGGACAGAGAAGTCTGAGTGGACACTGGGAATGTGTCACCTTTGACCCTGACCCAGTCCACTCAAATCAGGACTCCAGTATCACAAGGACTATCACTTTGTACTAGGTCTTATTATACCATAGTTACCAGTAAACTTCTAAACTCCCAATGGAAACAATACATTAATATCATAACCACTGTTAGCTCCGGTATCAAACGTAACATCACTACTTTACGTCCCCCAGGGCATTGTGGAGCTGAATGACGCTCGTAGGTACCCCGTCTAACGGAGTGGATGGCAGCCTGGAGAGTGGGGATAGACAATAATTGTAAATGGTTTAGACAGGGCTTTACTTTAATCAAATTGCAGTACAGATTCACAGAATGCAGCCAATGTAAAAGCTAAACAAATTATGTTCCATCTTCAGTCGTGCTTCTACTAAAACACCAGATCTAACTGGGTGATCAATAAATCATTGGATTTATGTCAGTTGCTAGGTCTTAACAGGTGAATGATTCATTTCCTAATGATTATGCTAACTAGCTATGGCTCCATACAGAAGAATCCAGCTAGCTAACTTAAAAATAGCTTGTAAAATAACTTTGCATAATCGATTTCGGTAGATAGCATCAGACTACAACGTTAGAGTTGTAGCAAACTCTTAATAACAGTGATTTGGACAATAGCTTCCAAAAACGTATTGTAGCGACCCGCACAGACAGCTGTGTGTTATGTGTTAGGCTAGTAGATGGTTGTGTTGTACCTACCAGTACCCAGTGTTCGCGGGGTCCGACATGTCAATCAACCTGCTATCTGCCAATCACGGGAATGCCTGGAATGTTCTGATGCCGGGCATCCTGGCGGTTGGCGGAGTGGCGTGGAGGGGGGTTGGGCAGGGGGATGGAGCATTGGAAGTTAAGACCAGGTTTAGCCTTTGTTCTCTCTCTCTTTACGTCTGGGCTTCACAAGAGAAGGTCACGATTGGCTTGTGGGTTATCTTTCATTTATTTGGCGTGGGCTACGGCCAAACAGTAGCCTGTGTAAAGTTGGTTTAATAAACCGTCCATTCGTAAACTCAATCCTCTGTCTGGACAGTTGTTCTTTTATGATCTAGTCAGGTCATCACATTGGTGTCAGAAGTAAAAACGTTGATAAAAGTTAGCCAGCTAGCTAGCTGACTTCTGTGGCTAGCTACCGTAGGTGAGAACGGGGGTTGAAGATGCTTCGAGGGAATCCGAAAGTGAAGGTGGAGGTAGGGGACGATTATGGCCAAGGAGGTGCGTGTGCATGGACGTCGGGGGTTCTGGCTGAGGAGATCGCCAGGGCATCGGAGCCCAGAGGCCGCTTGAGGGAGGACGTTAGAGTGATGGCGGCTGAAGCGGGCATGAGTGCTTCGTCGACTGTGTTTCGCGCGGATTCTGGTGGGCGGACCGAAGGGGTGACGTCGACGCGGCGGGACGAGGAATCTGGGGCTCAGGATGTAAACAAACATGGCGGCGCCCAGTTCCCGGCTGCGTCCGTATCCGTTAAGACCCCGAAGTATTCCGGTAAGGCGGATTGGGAAGCTTTTCATGCTCAGTTTGAACTGTTAGCTCATTTTAGGGGGTGGTCGGATGAAGATAGGGCACTGCAGTTGGCTTTATGCCTCACGGATGAAGCTCTGGCCTGTTTGATATTGATTAGCCCCGAGGGCAGACGTGATTATGGTGCTTTAGTGGGAGCACTGAGGAGGCGCTATGGACAGTGTGTACAGCCCGGGCTACTGCGCTCCGAACTGAGTAATAGACGCAGGCAGCCTGGAGAGCCTCTACGGGTGCTAGCTAATGACATTGAGAGCCTCTCTCGGCGGGCATATGCTCACATGCCCCCCTCCGTGCAGAGCGAGCTAGCACGGGACCAGTTCATACAGGCACTCTCTCCTACGGAGCTGCGCATACAGACCCAGCTGGCTCATCCTGAGTCATTGCAGGTAGCCTTGGAGATGGCTTTGGAGAGGGAGCTGGTGTGGGCTGGGGCTTCAGCTGGAGCTTTGGTGGGGGTGCAGGGAGACAGACCCTCTGTGCGAGCTGGGGGGCAGAGCAGCCCGGAGCCGGAAAAGCCTGCATGGGTGGCTGAAATGACAGAACTCATTCGTGCTGTGTCGCTACAGGCAGCACGAAACACACGCCCTGGTCCCAGGGTCTGCTGGGGTTGTGGCCGGCCAGGCCATCTGCGCCGAGATTGCCCCATGTCCCCCAGAGCTCAGGGAAACGGCTCGGGGTCCGCATAGACCGGGTAGTGCGGACCCCTGGCTTTCTATCCCAACCACCATCTTCTTCAGGAGGAGCCCACCGGCACAGACGGGGAAGCAAGGCTCCACTTCCCCCAGAAGCAGACGAGGGCAAGCGGATGGAGCCTGTTGTTGTGGTGGGCCGGACCTGTGTTGGGGACTTTTGTCATGTCCCTGTCACTGTGGAGGGGGTGCCCTGCTCCGCCCTGGTGGACACTGGGTCCACAGTAACCCTGGTGAGGCCAGATATTGTGCCAGGTTGGACTCAGTGTGAGCCTACAACTGTGCAGCTCCGCACAGTCACAGGTGAGCTGGCACCCATGAAAGGGAAGGGAATAATGACTCTGACAGTAGGGGGCAGGACTGTGCGTCATCCTGTGTGGGTGGCGGCTGTGCAGGACCCTTGTATCCTGGGGTTGGACTTTCTTAGGAGCACAGGCTGCCAGTTAGACCTAAATAGGGGCACAATGAGCTTCCAGGGAGGGCCGGAGGTCACCATGGTCCCTAATGTCACATTCACTCAACCCAACAAACCCTTTACTCCAACAGTTAAAGCAGCAGAGACTCATGGCTGCCCCCCCTCCCCCACATCTGGGTGTGACTTTTCCCCAGCCCCCCTGTCACCTACGGCGTTGCGTTACATTCCCCCAGCTACCTCCACGACACAGTCCTCTGTGAGCCCGGGCCGCGCCCCCCCAGCCCAGCTACCCCAGATGGGAGGGGAGAGGACACTGTCTGCAGTGAGGGAGATATGGGGGAGGAACTGTGTTGGTCTTGACCCCGAGCAGCAGGAACGGTTGAGGCAGTTGCTGTTTGAATTCAGAGACAGCTTTGCGCTGAGTGAGGAAGAGGTGGGTCAGACTCATCTGGTGCAGCATGAGATCGACACAGGTGATGCTCGACCTATCAAGATGCGTCCCTGCCGTATCCCGCTGGCACGCCAGGAGGCGGCAGACAAGGCTGTGTTGGAGATGCAGCGGGCAGACTTCATTGAGCCCTCAGACAGCCCCTGGGCGGCGCCAGTCGTCATGGTTCCGAAGAAGGGGGGCAAGCTGAGGTTCTGTGCGGACTACAGGCGGCTGAATGAGGTAACCAGGAAGGACTCATACCCCATACCACGTATCGATGAGTCGCTGGACCTGGTTAGGGGGTCCTCCTGGTTCTCCTCACTAGACCTCCGCAGTGGCTACTGGCAGGTGCCCCTCTCCCCAGAGGCCAGAGCCAAAACTGCGTTCTCCACTAACAGAGGACACTGGCAGTTCAAGGTCCTGTGCTTTGGCCTGTGCAACGCTCCAGCTACTTTTGAGCGTTTGATGGACAGGGTGCTGGATGGCATCCCCCGACAGCAGTGTCTGGTATACCTCGATGACATCCTGGCCCATGGCAGCTCCTTCCAGTCAGCCCTGGGGGCGCTACGGTGTGTGCTGGAGAGGGTGGCTGCCGCAGGTCTGAAGCTCCACCCCGAGAAGTGCCACTTCATGAGGAGAGAGGTGTCCTTCTTGGGCCACCGAGTGGGGAAGGAGGGGATCAGCACCATGGAGGACAAGGTAGCGGCTGTCAGAGACTGGCCCACCCCCACCGACCAGCGTCAGCTGAAGAGCTTCCTGGGCCTGGCCTCGTACTACAGGAGGTTTGTACGGGGCTTCTCAAGCGTTGCTGCTCCACTGAACCGCCTGCTGCCGAAGGACAAGGCTTTCACTTGGACAGTGGAGTGTGAGGAGGCGTTCAACACCCTCAAACGTGCACTGATCGAGGCCCCCGTGCTCGCCCCCCCTGACCTCACATTGCCCTTTATCCTGGACACAGACGCGAGCAATGTGGGCATGGGTGGGGTGCTGGCCCAGGTGGGGCCAGAGGGGGAGAGAGCGGTGGCGTACTTCAGCAAAACATTTGACAAACATGAGCGCCGCTACTGTGTCACCCGGCGGGAGCTCTTGGCTGTTGTGGCTTCCGTCAAACACTTCAAGTACTACCTGGGTGGTCTGCCCTTTACTGTAAGGACTGACCACTCTGCTCTCCAGTGGCTCATGTCTTTCAGAGAGCCAGAGGGGCAGGTGGCACGCTGGTTGGAGGAGCTTCAGCCGTATGACTTCACGGTGGTGCACAGGGCAGGGGCACGCCACTCCAATGCCGACGCCATGTCCCGTCGGCCCTGTACTGCAGACGGCTGCCGCCACTGTGAACGGAGAGAGGGACGGGAGAGAGAGCTGTGTGCAGAGGAGGGGGTCTGTGCCACAGTGTGTCGGGCGAGCGGGCCTGTCTGCTGTGAGCTGCAGACTGTCGACGTGGCTGAATGGGGGCAGCAGCAGGGACGGGACACAGACCTACAGCCAGTGCTACAGTGGGTAGAGGCGCAGGTGAGGCCACCATGGGAAGAGGTGACAGCGCTCTCACTCGCGACCAAAGGGTTGTGGTCAAAGTTTGAGCGACTGCGGCTGGCTGATGGCGTGTTACAGCGGGCATGGAAGGAGTCAGCTACGGGGGAGGAGAGGTGGCAGGTGGTGGTCCCAAAAGCATTGCGGGAGGCTGTGCTCCAGAGTACTCATGGGGGGGTGGGGACTGGACACTTTGGGGTCACAAAAACACTGCGCCGCCTCCGTCAGGGCTTTTACTGGGGGCAGCACAAGAGGGATGTGGAAGACTTTTGCCGCCGCTGTGACAACTGCACAGCGAGAAAGGGCCCCCCAGGCCGCTCTCATGCTCAGCTCCAACAGTTCCCAGTGGGGGCTCCCATGGAGAGGGTGGGAGTGGATGTAGTTGGGCCGTTCCCCACCACAGACAGTGGAAACCGCTGGGTGCTCACGGCCATGGACTATTTCACAAAATGGCCCGAGGCCTATGCTCTGCCGGACCAGGAGGCAGAGACCATCGTCGACGCCCTGACAGCGGGGATGTTCAGCAGGTTTGGAGCTGCAGAGTCCATCCACAGCGACCAAGGCAGAAACTTTGAGTCCCGTGTGTTCGCCACCATGTGTGAGAGGCTGGGTATGCACAAGACCCGCACTACTCCTCTCCATCCTCAAAGTGATGGCCTTGTGGAGCGCTTCAACAAAACGCTTGGACAGCAGCTGGCCATCGTCTCTTCCAAACACCAGCGTGACTGGGACAAGCACCTGCCTATGGTCCTCATGGCATGCCGCTCCGCTGTCCAAGACTCCACCTCCTGCACGCCTGCCCTCCTCATGCTGGGGAGAGAGATCCGTACCCCTGCGGAGATGGCGTTTGGTCGGCCCCTGGATAGCCCTCATGTTTCCCCGGGGCCGGAGTATGCCCGGAGACTCCAGGACCGCCTGGAGACAGCCCACACCTTCGCCAGAGAGCAGCTGCTGAATGCAGGTGTGAGGCAGAAGAGGAACTATGACGTGCACACCCGGGGAAGGCACTTTGTGGCTGGGGAGCTGGTCTGGGTCTACAGCCCGCTAAGGAAAAAAGGCAGATGCCCCAAGTTGGACAGTCACTGGGTGGGACCCTGCAGTGTCCTGGAGAGGGTAGGGGAGGTTGTTTACCGGGTGCAGCTTCCTCCCAGGGGGAGAAAGGTGACACTGCACCGGGACAGGTTAGCCCCATATAGAGGGGCCTCTTCTCCCCAAACCCCAGGAACCCCCACAATTCCCCTCTCTGGCAATGACATTCTCCAGGCACCCACCCCCAGGTGCCGCAGACAAGGCTCCAGACAGCCCACTCCCCCTGTGTCACCGCGTGGTTCCCCAGAGCCACGGACTGTATTACCCGTTCCCGCTTCCTTGTCCCCCATGTCCTTGCCTTCATCCCCTGGTTCCCAGAGGGGCACTCTGCGGCCATCACAGCCACGCAGGCAAAGGAGACCTCCGGGTCGCTTCAGAGACTTTGTTTGTTCCCTCGGGGACTAGGGACTTTGTGGTGGGGGGGCTGTGTAGCGACCCGCACAGACAGCTGTGTGTTATGTGTTAGGCTAGTAGATGGTTGTGTTGTACCTACCAGTACCCAGTGTTCGCGGGGTCCGACATGTCAATCAACCTACTATCTGCCAATCACGGGAATGCCTGGAATATTCTGATGCCGGGCATCCTGGCGGTTGGCGGAGTGGCGTGGAGGGGGGTTGGGCAGGGGGATGGAGCATTGGAAGTTAAGACCAGGTTTAGCCTTTGTTCTCTCTCTCTTTACGTCTGGGCTTCACAAGAGAAGGTCACGATTGGCTTGTGGGTTATCTTTCGTTTATTTGGCGTGGGCTACGGCCAAACAGTAGCCTGTGTAAAGTTGGTTTAATAAACCGTCCATTCGTAAACTCAATCCTCTGTCTGGACAGTTGTTCTTTTATGATCTAGTCAGGTCATCACAGTATTACAAAAAGAAGAAAAAAGCTTGCTACCTAGCCAGAAAATAAAGACATTTTAACATACCTGCCGCCATGACAGCTGGGCTTCGTTGTTGGACATGCGCAATCAGGACATGCCCAAGTAGATTGCGCACGGCGTGTTTCGCAACAGGTTGTACAAGGAAAGCGAGTGAGCCGACACTCGCAAAACGCTGTCAAACCAACTGTTCTTCAGTTTCCTCCTGAATTGGGTTGCGCCAATACACAAGACTTTACGATATCGCCTGATTTCTGGTAGGGAAATTTACTGGGCGTATGTTATACCTGAAAAGATCGGAGAAAATGTTTCTGAAGTTAGTGCACATTCTTTTGTCATTTACTGTAAGGATATGTTCAGAAAAGTTACAATAGTTTATCAAACAGAGATTATAGGGCGCAGACCGGTATTATTCCAATATGTAGATTTCCAAGAGTGATTGATTTATTGAGGCCTATGTTCACGTCGGTCAGACGATCAATCCTTTGATTCAGTTTTTTAATCCTTCGTGATGGGACATGATGATGTACCCTAACAGAGATTTGATGTAACATAATCTATTTGAGAGCGTTAATCGAATAATAATATAAACCAGTGCAAGTACTGTATATTAACTCCTAATGTTACAGTAAGATGTCGAGCCAACGGTCAGGCCTGCGGCCAGATGGCTAAAATAACAAACACTCAATTATGATTACCTGATGATTATTCCCCAGTGACACCTTAATTTTGACTAGTGAAAAGTATTTGTTTGTTGTCTATTCTGCAGTCTAACAGAGTTTTCAAACCAGCATGGAAATTCTGTGTAACGACCTAGCTATAGCCTACCCACTACCAAGCCAAAATAAGAAAAAGTGCGAGTAATCTCTCTTGTAATTACATGTTTTTCTGAAGTAAATGTTTGAGCCGCAAAATAATGTTCGATAGATGTGCTTGCAGAACAAGAACAACTTTAGAAATCCGACTTCTTATTAATGTGCTTGCTGAAAACACTTACGTTATCAAAAGTTATCCAACTTTAGAATATGCAGACAGACCTTCATGTTCCTGTTTAATACTATTCATACTTTTGTACTGCAACAATATTAGCATAAAATCCAATGCACTTCAATGGCCATCGATTTATAATGGTAAGAAATCAAAAATTATTGATGGGTCATTTCACTAATAGTGCCTTTTGCGTTCCTTTGATATTTTACATAGAAATTGTGCACCAATATTGAATTTAAAAAAAATACTGTTATATTAAAAAAGTGCCTCTTTTAATAGACACAACATGGGAAAATTCAACAAATCTGATTTATAATATGAATAAAGACTTTCTAAAGTGCCAAAAATCTGCATTTTTTACATGTCCCTTCTCATGTTTTTCTGACTTCTAGGAAGATTTTAAGCCAACATTTTTAACAAGGGTCTAAATTGATTCAGAACATAATAAATATTTTCAGAGCTGACTGAGACCATGTCAGCGGTGCGGATCAGCTCCTCGCTACTGAGGTCCAGGGCACCTCACCTCGGACAGCTCAGTGTGTTCTCTAGAAGGGCTGGACACCTGGGAACCCAACCAGGCTCTGGTGCTGTCGGTAGGTTTACTCTCTTGTCATTGTCATACATAAACAGACTAGTTCGATTATTTCTCTGTCTGACCTTTGCAAGTTGTTTCCTTTCTAAAGACTACCTCTGACCTTTGACATAGATTGTAGATGACATTTCGTCATTCAGACCTATAGAGCACACCACTAGTTGAGGTCAATTCCATTTCAATTTTGTCAATTATAGTTGCAATGATCGCTATGATCTGTCAACTGTAGAGTATGGTCTTGATGGCTTGTATGTGACTTGACTAGTATTCAGACTGAGGGTAATGTATTTCAATGCCTGCTGAGCCCTGCTCAAGTCACTGCATACTATAGAAACAATGCTTGTGAGATTTCCTTTTCAGAAACATGTTTTTAAAATATGTTTTTACTTGGATTGTCCAACTCAGTTTCTGCTTTGTCTTGGCTGTAAGGAACGGGGCTCAGCGTGGTTGTTTTTTCACGTATCCATTATCTCTGGTTTCCCCTCTGAAAGACGTCCCGTGACCTGTGACCTGATAGGAGAATAGGGAGTGATTGAGGGGAAACATATTTGTGCCATTTTCCCAACGGCTCCCAAGAGAACAGTGAAGAGGAGTCCGCTATGAAACCACAGTCAGAGAACACTACAATAGGTTGGGTCTAAGATAATAATAATAATAATAATAATATGCCATTTAGCAGACGCTTTTATCCAAAGCGACTTACAGTCATGTGCGCATACATTTTTACGTATGGGTGGTCCCGGGGATCGAACCCACTACCCTGGCGTTACAAGCGCCATGCTCTACCAATTGAGCTACAGAGGACCACAAGATGAAGGGGGATTCCAATCAGAACCTTCCTGTGTTTCAAAAGAGACCGCTGTCATTGATAAAGAACACCCTCACAGTCAACTCTGTCTGTAAACCAAACCCATCCCTCTGTTTCTACTCCCTCTCTCTGTACCAACCCATCCCTCTGTGTATCTCTCTCTGTACCAACCCATCTCTGTGTCTTCTCTCTCTGTATTAAACTTTGGTCGACTACAGTACAGTGAGGGAAAAAAGTATTTGATCCCCTGCTGATTTTGAACGTTTGCCCACTGACAAAGACATGATCAGTCTATAATTTTAATGGTAGGTTTATTTGAAAAGTGAGAGACAGAATAACAACAAAATAATCCAGAAAAACGCATGTCAAAAATGTTATAAATTGATTTGCATTTTAATGAGGGAAATAAGTATTTGACCCCCTCTCAATCAGAAAGATTTCTGGCTCCCAAGTGTCTTTTATACAGGTAACGAGCTAAGATTAGGAGCACACTCTTAAAGGGAGTGCTCCTAATCTCAGCTTGTTACCTGTATAAAAGACACCTGCCCACAGAAGCAATCAATCAATCAGATTCCAAACTCTCCACCATGGCCAAGACCAAAGAGCTCTCCAAGGATGTCAGGGACAAGATTGTAGACCTACACAAGGCTGGAATTGGCTACAAGACCATCGGCAAGCAGCTTGGTGAGAAGGTGACAACAGTTGGTGCGATTATTCGCAAATGGAAGAAACACAAAATAACTGTCAATCTCCCTGGGCCTGGAGCTCCATGCAATGACAGGACAACTTCACCGCATCAAAGGGACGATGGACGGGGCCATGTACTGTCAAATCTTGGGTGAGAACCTCCTTCCCTCAGCCAGGGCATTGAAAATGGGTCGTGGATGGGTATTCCAGCATGACAATGACCCAAAACACACGGCCAAGGCAACAAAGGAGTTGCTCAAGAAGAAGCACATTAAGGTCCTGGAGTGACCTAGCCAGTCTCCAGACCTTAATCCCATAGAAAATCTGTGGAGGGAGCTGAAGGTTCGAGTTGCCAAACGTCAGCCTCGAAACCTTAATGACTTGGAGAAGATCTGCAAAGAGGAGTGGGACAAAATCCCTCGTGCAAACCTGGTGGCCAACTACAATAAATGTCTGATCTCTGTGATTGCCAACAAGGGTTTTGCCACCAAGTACTAAGTCATGTTTTGCAGAGGGGTCAAATACTTATTTCCCTCATTAAAATGCAAATCAATTTATAACATTTTTGACATGCGTTTTTCTGTATTTTGTTGTTGTTATTCTGTCTCTCACTGTTCAAATAAACCTCCCATTAAAATTATAGACTGATCATGTCTTTGTCAGTGGGCAAACGTACAAAATCAGCAGGGGATCAAAAACTTTTTTCCCTCACTGTACATATGTCAAAAACGTGAGCTGATTGTAATTGATTTGGTTGTCTACTGTAGTTGCTCTGTATATTGTTTATCTCTGTCCCTCAACAGATTCCTCCATGTGGACAGTCCCCCCCTGGTCCCGGGGCAGAGCTTCAGCTACGTCCATGGGGCGTCCTCAGTGTCCCTGCTGGGCCAGACGGTGGGTCAGAGTCTGCAGGCGGCAGCTGACCGCTGGCCCCACAGAGAGGCCCTGGTGTTCCTGCAGGATGGAGTCCGTAAGACCTTCTCCCAGTTTCAGGAGGACGTAGGTCTTTCATCCACCCTCTCTTCTAATCTGTTGCATCATATCTAGAGGCCATTACTGTTAGGCCATTACCTCTGTTCCCACTCAAAGCACACACAGCAGGCCTATCTCTCAGTGCATTTGTTTGGTGTTTTACCAAATAGTAAAACCTGACATCGTGGAATTACGTGACAAGTATTACGTGTCAGTATATTTTTAGGAAACTATTGATTACCACTGGTTAAACATCTATGCAGACGTACAGTAACAGGGAGGAAACCGGGTGAATCTGTCCTGAGGCCTGCCAACTAGGTCATCCATGCTGCTGCAACACCCTGCGGCCTGCTAACTAGGTCATCCATGATGAAACAACGCAAACATAAACAGCTTTGTAACAATGTATTACATTACATTTATACACATACTCACAAACACAAATTACAGAATGCCTGTGCATATAGGGATATCATCCTATATATTACTACCTGGGTCATGGTCTCCTTCCTCCCCAGGTTGACCAGGCCGCTGCAGGTCTCCTGGCCCTGGGTCTGAAGAGAGGGGACAGACTAGGAGTCTGGGGGCCCAACACATACCACTGGATCCTGTTTCAGTTCGCCACAGCCAAGGCTGGCATCATACTGGTGAAGATGATCTATTAAATTAGATTCTAAAATGAATATGTATTATCTGTTAGGATCTATTGTTCCTAATATTAAAGCATTGTGATAACCTCTACAGGTGTCAATAAACCCAGCCTATCAGCTGAAGGAGCTGGAGTACACCCTGAGGAAGGTATGTTCAAATCAAATTGTATTTGTCACATACACGTGTTTAGCAGATTTTATTGCGGGTGTAGCGAAATGCTTGTGCTTCTAGCGCCGACAGTGCAGTAATATCTAACAAGTAATATCTAACAATTTGATATCATATACCCAATACACACAAAACTAGTAAGGAATGGAATTTAAGAAAATATACATAAATGGACAAGCAATGACAGAGCGGCATGGACTAAGATAAAGTAGAATATTATAGAATAGAATGCAGTATATACATATGAGATGAGTAGTGCAAGATATGTAAACATTATTAAAGTGTCTAGTGTTCCATTTCTTAAAGTGGCCAGTGATTTCAATAGGCAGCAGCAGCCTGTAATGTGCTAGTGATGGCTATTTAACAGTCTGATGGTCTTGAGATAGAAGCTGTTTTTCATTCTCTCGGTCCCAGCTTTGATGCACCTGTACTGACCTCGCCTTCTAGATGATAGCGGGGTGAACAGGCAGTGGCTCGGGTGGTTGATGTCCTTGATGATCTTTTTGGCCTTCCAGTGACATCGGGTGCTGTATGTGTCTTGGAGGGCGGGTAGTTTGCCCCCGATAATGCGTTCGGCAGACCACACCACCCTCTGGAGAGCCCTGCGGTTGCGGGCGGTGCAGTTGCCATACCAGGTGGTGATACAGCCCGACAGGATGCTCTCAATTGTGCATCTGTAAAAGTTTGTGAGGGTTTTAGGTGCCAAGCCGAATTTCTTCAGCCTCCTGAGGTTGAAGAGGCTCTGTTGCGCCTTCTTCACAACACTGTCTGCGTGGGTGGACCATTTCAGTTTGTCGGTGATGTGTACGCCAAGGAACTTTAAGCTTTCCACCTTCTCCACTGCGGTCCCGTCGATATGGATGGGGGGGTGCACCCTCTGCTGTTTCCTGAAGTCCACGATCATATCCTTTGTTTTGTTGAGGTTGAGTGAGAGGTTATTTTCCTGGCACCACACTCCCAGAGCCCTCACCTCCTCCCTGTAGGCGGTCTCGTCATTGTTTGGGAATCAAGCCTACTACTGTTGTGTCGTCTGCAAACTTGATGATTGAGTTGGAGGCATGCTTGGCCACGCAGTCATGGGTGAACAGGGAGTACAGGAGGGGCTGAACACGCACCCTTGTGGGGCCCCAGTGTTGAGGATCAGCGAAGTGGAGATGTTGTTTCCTACCTTCACCACCTGGGGGCGGCCCGTCAGGAAGTCCAGGACCCAGTTGCGCAGGGCGGGGTTCAGACCAGGGCCTCGAGCTTGATGATGAGCTTGGAGGGTACTATGGTGTTGAATGCTGAGCTATAGTCAATGAACAGCATTCTTACATAGGTATTCCTCTTGTCCAGATGGGATTGTGCAGTGTGATGGCGATTGCATCGTCTGTGGATCTATTGGGGCGTTAAGCAAATTGAAGTGGGTCTAGGGTGACAGGTAAGGTAGAGGTGATATGATCCTTGACTAGTATCTCAAAGCACTTCATGATGACAGAGGTGAGTGCTACAGGGCGATAGTAATTTAGTTCAGTTACCTTTGCTTTCTTGGGTACAGGAACAATGGTGGCCATCTTGAAGCATGTGGGAACAGCAGACTGAGAAAGGGAGAGATTGAATATGTCCATAAACACACCAGCCAGCTGCTGCGCATGCTATGAGGACGCGGCTAGGGATGCCGTCTGGGCCGGCAGCCTTGCGGGGGTTAACATGTTTAAATGTCTAAATCACGTCGGCCACGGAGAAGGAGAGGCCACAGTCCTTGGTAGTGGGCCTCGTCAATGGCACTGTGTTATCCTCAAAGCGGGCGAAGAAGGTGTTTAGCTTGTCTGGAAGCGAGACGTCGGTGTTGGCGACGTGGCTGGTTTTCTTTTTGTAGTCCGTGATTGTCTGTAGACCCTGCCACATACGTCTCGTGTCTGAGCCGTTGAATTACGACTCCACTTGATCTCTAAACTGATGTTTTGCCAGTTTAATTGCCTTGCGGAGTGAGTAGCTACACTGTTTGTATTCTGCCATATTCCCAGTCACCTTGCCATGGTTGAATGCGGTGGTTCGCGCTTTCAGATTGGCGCGAATGCTGCCATCTATCCACAGTTTCTGGTTAGTGTAGGTTTTAATAGTCACAGTGGGCACAACATCACCTATACACTTCCTGATAAACTCAGTGTATTCGTCTAAATTATTTTCGGAAGCTACCCAGAACATATCCCAGTCCGCGTGATCAGAACAATCTTGAAGCATGGATTCCGATTGGTCAGACCAGCGTTGAATAGTCCTTAGCAAGGGTATTTCCTGTTTGAGTTCTGCCTATAGGAAGGGAGGAGCAAAATGGAGTTGTGGTCAGATTTGCCGAAAGGAGGGCGGAGGAGGGCCTTATAACCATCACAGAAGTTCGAATAGCAATGGTCAAGGATTTTGGCAGCACGAGTACAGCAGTCGATATGTTGATAGAACTTTGGCAGCCTAGTACTCAAATTTGCTTTGTTAAAATCCCCGGCTACAATAAATGCAGCCTCAGGATATGTGGTTTCCAGTTTGTTCTTATCCAGTACCATGTTGTTTTACATTTCCAGATTTGAATTTCAATGCACTTCCTGGATTGACTGACTGAATAACTGAACAGATCCCGACCCTGGTGCTGTCTGTGTCCTTCCCAGTTTAATACCCAGATGTTCTGTTCTGTCTGTCTCTGTAGGTGCAGTGTAAAGCTGTGGTGTGTCCCACCCAGTTTAAGACCCAGAGGTTCTGTGACATGCTGAGACAGATCTGCCCAGAGATGGACACAGCAGAGTCAGGGGTCTTTAGGAGCTCCAGGTATGTTAATATTGTACTATTGCACCATGAGTGAATCAACAGACCGGTATGTTAATGTTGTACGACTGCACCATGATTGAATCAACAGACATATTGTATTACTGCACCATGAAGTAAACAAGTAACTAGCAGGATACTAATAATCATAGATATAGAACCCTGAACATATATGTGGTCTGTGGCTAACATACTTATAGCCATAGTAGAGATCCTATTAAATTACTGGAAGGGGTATGTCATGAACCCTCAAAGTTCCAGAATGGTATGATAATGGCAGCCATTTTGGTCAGGGATAAATCCAAGCCAGTCTAATTGGAATGAATGGCAGTAGAGGCATAGGTGAAGCACTTCCTGCTTTTACTGATGCAGGGACATAAAAATAAGTCATGTGATACTGTATATCACAAATGATGTAATAGAATTATTGGCTCATGTAAAACACAGTAAAAGGGATACACTGGAATTATACTGAATTGACTCTGAATAAGAAATATTACCACTGGTGGATGTCTATGTACCTGTAACTGTAAATGGAACCAACCTCATTGCCTGTGTATGGTGATGATGACAGACAGCAGACAGACAGGGACAGTAGAGGCCCTAATGAAGGTTGTTACTGTAATATTACTGTAATGTAACTGTCATTGTGTTCCTGTAATGTTAGCCTACTGTGTTCCTCCTGCCAGGCTACCAGACCTGTGTATGGTGATAGTGTCAGACAGCAGACAGACAGGGACTGTACATGTAGAGGACGTGATGCAGGCTGGAAGCAGACAGCACCACCAGGAGCTGCAGGACCTGCAGACCAAACTGTCCTTCGACGACCCCATCAACATACAGTTCACATCTGTAGGTATCCTTTTGAAAAGAAGAAGAATATTGTCAATTTTCTTTGCAGAGAATGGAAATTTGTCTTTTGTCTTTGAACCCAAAACTCAGAGACACACACACACACACACCGAGGGGTTGGTTGCAGTGCAGCGCCCCTGGAGCAGTAATACTGCAAACATTGTTTCAACCATCTACAATACATAGACACAGACCACAGACTGCATGTACAATATGGAATTACCCTATATACCTACACACAGAAACCATCAACAGGTATTCATTGTTTCTTCCTGGTCTCACTGATGTCTGTATGTTTGTCCCTAGGGAACAACAGTATTAGCCTGTCTGATGTCTACTGGTCTGTAGGGAACAACAGTATTAGTCTGTCTGATGTCTACTGGTCTGTAGGGAACAACAGTATTAGTCTGTCTGATGTCTACTGGTCTGTAGGGAACAACAGTATTAGTCTGTCTGATGTCTACTGGTCTGTAGGGAACAACAGTATTAGTCTGTCTGATGTCTACTGGTCTGTAGGGAACAACAGTATTAGTCTCTCTGATGTCTACTGGTCTGTAGGGAACAACAGTATTAGTCTGTCTGATGTCTACTGGTCTGTAGGGAACAACAGTATTAGTCTGTCTGATGTCTACTGGTCTGTAGGGAACAACAGTATTAGTCTGTCTGATGTCTACTGGTCTGTAGGGAACAACAGTATTAGTCTCTCTGATGTCTACTGGTCTGTAGGGAACAACAGTATTAGTCTGTCTGATGTCTACTGGTCTGTAGGGAACAACAGTATTAGTCTGTCTGATGTCTACTGGTCTGTAGGGAACAACAGTATTAGTCTGTCTGATGTCTACTGGTCTGTAGGGAACAACAGTATTAGTCTGTCTGATGTCTACTGGTCTGTAGGGAACAACAGTATTAGCCTGTCTGATGTCTACTGGTCTGTAGGGAACAACAGTATTAGTCTGTCTGATGTCTACTGGTCTGTAGGGAACAACAGTATTAGTCTGTCTGATGTCTACTGGTCTGTAGGGAACAACAGTATTAGCCTGTCTGATGTCTACTGGTCTGTAGGGAACAACAGTATTAGTCTGTCTGATGTCTACTGGTCTGTAGGGAACAACAGTATTAGCCTGTCTCTCTGATGTCTACTGGTCTGTAGGGAACAACAGTATTAGTCTGTCTGATGTCTACTGGTCTGTAGGGAACAACAGTATTAGTCTGTCTGATGTCTACTGGTCTGTAGGGAACAACAGTATTAGCCTGCCTCTCTGATGTCTACTGGTCTGTAGGGAACAACAGTATTAGTCTGTCTGATGTCTACTGGTCTGTAGGGAACAACAGTATTAGTCTGTCTGATGTCTACTGGTCTGTAGGGAACAACAGTATTAGTCTGTCTGATGTCTACTGGTCTGTAGGGAACAACAGTATTAGTCTCTCTGATGTCTACTGGTCTGTAGGGAACAACAGTATTAGTCTGTCTCTCTGATGTCTACTGGTCTGTAGGGAACAACAGTATTAGTCTGTCTGATGTCTACTGGTCTGTAGGGAACAACAGTATTAGTCTCTCTGATGTCTACTGGTCTGTAGGGAACAACAGTATTAGTCTGTCTGATGTCTACTGGTCTGTAGGGAACAACAGTATTAGTCTGTCTGATGTCTACTGGTCTGTAGGGAACAACAGTATTAGTCTCTCTGATGTCTACTGGTCTGTAGGGAACAACAGTATTAGTCTGTCTGATGTCTACTGGTCTGTAGGGAACAACAATATTAGTCTGTCTGATGTTTACTGGTCTGTAGGGAACAACAGTATTAGTCTGTCTGATGTCTACTGGTCTGTAGGGAACAACAGTATTAGTCTGTCTGATGTCTACTGGTCTGTAGGGAACAACAGTATTAGTCTGTCTGATGTCTACTGGTCTGTAGGGAACAACAGTATTAGCCTGTCTCTCTGATGTCTACTGGTCTGTAGGGAACAACAGTATTAGTCTGTCTGATGTCTACTGGTCTGTAGGGAACAACAGTATTAGTCTGTCTGATGTCTACTGGTCTGTAGGGAACAACAGTATTAGCCTGTCTGATGTCTACTGGTCTGTAGGGAACAACAGTATTAGCCTGTCTGATGTCTACTGGTCTGTAGGGAACAACAGTATTAGTCTGTCTGATGTCTACTGGTCTGTAGGGAACAACAGTATTAGCCTGTCTGATGTCTACTGGTCTGTAGGGAACAACAGTATTAGCCTGTCTGATGTCTACTGGTCTGTAGGGAACAACAGTATTAGTCTGTCTGATGTCTACTGGTCTCTAGGGAACAACAGTATTAGTCTGTCTCTCTGATGTCTACTGGTCTGTAGGGAACAACAGTATTAGTCTGTCTCTCTGATGTCTACTGGTCTGTAGGGAACAACAGTATTAGTCTGTCTGATGTCTACTGGTCTGTAGGGAACAACAGTATTAGTCTGTCTCTCTGATGTCTACTGGTCTGTAGGGAACAACAGTATTAGTCTGTCTGATGTCTACTGGTCTGTAGGGAACAACAGTTTTAGCCTGTCTGATGTCTACTGGTCTGTAGGGAACAACAGTATTAGTCTGTCTGATGTCTACTGGTCTGTAGGGAACAACAGTATTAGTCTGTCTGATGTCTACTGGTCTGTAGGGAACAACAGTATTAGCCTGTCTCTCTGATGTCTACTGGTCTGTAGGGAACAACAGTATTAGTC
Source organism: Coregonus lavaretus (assembly GCF_964263955.1). NCBI lineage: Eukaryota > Metazoa > Chordata > Actinopteri > Salmoniformes > Salmonidae > Coregonus > Coregonus lavaretus. The sequence continues at coordinate 63,183,752 of NC_139989.1, forward strand.
TGTCTGATGTCTACTGGTCTGTAGGGAACAACAGTATTAGTCTGTCTGATGTTTACTGGTCTGTAGGGAACAACAGTATTAGTCTGTCTGATGTCTACTGGTCCTTAGGGAACAACAGTATTAGTCTGTCTGATGTCTACTGGTCTGTAGGGAACAACAGTATTAGTCTGTCTGATGTCTACTGGTCTGTAGGGAACAACAGTATTAGTCTGTCTGATGTCTACTGGTCTGTAGGGAACAACAGTATTAGTCTGTCTGATGTCTACTGGTCTGTAGGGGACAACAGTATTAGTCTGTCTGATGTCTACTGGTCTGTAGGGAACAACAGTATTAGTCTGTCTGATGTCTACTGGTCTGTAGGGAACAACAGTATTAGTCTGTCTGATGTCTACTGGTCTGTAGGGAACAACAGTATTAGTCTGTCTGATGTCTACTGGTTTGTAGGGAACAACAGTATTAGTCTGTCTCTCTGATGTCTACTGGTCTGTAGGGAACAACAGTATTAGTCTGTCTCTCTGATGTCTACTGGTCTGTAGGGAACAACAGTATTAGTCTGTCTGATGTCTACTGGTCTGTAGGGAACAACAGTATTAGTCTCTCTGATGTCTACTGGTCTGTAGGGAACAACAGTATTAGTCTGTCTGATGTCTACTGGTCTGTAGGGAACAACAGTATTAGTCTGTCTGATGTCTACTGGTCTGTAGGGAACAACAGTATTAGTCTGTCTGATGTCTACTGGTCTGTAGGGAACAACAGTATTAGTCTCTCTGATGTCTACTGGTCTGTAGGGAACAACAGTATTAGTCTGTCTGATGTCTACTGGTCTGTAGGGAACAACAGTATTAGTCTGTCTCTCTGATGTCTACTGTTGTTTAGGGAACAAGGTGCCACCCTCTCCCACCACAACATCGTCAACAATGCCTATTTTGTGGGTCTACGTCTGGGATACAACTGGAGGGTCAGTGGAGACATAAGAATATTATTCCCTCTGTCTCTATCTTTCTCTCTCTGGCTCTCTCTGTCTCTGTCTCTATGGTTCTCTATGGCTCACTCTGGCTCTATGGCTCTCTCTCTCTCTCTCTCTCTCTCTGGCTCTCTCTGTCTCTCTCTCTCTGTGTTTCTCTCTCTCTCTGTCTGTCTCTCTCTCTCTGTCTTTCTCTGGCTCTCTCTCTCTCTCTGTCTGTCTCTCTCTCTCTCTCTCTCTGTCTTTCTCTGTCTCTCTCTGTCTTTCTCTGTCTTTCTCTGTCTCTCTCTGTCTTTCTCTCTCTCCTTCTCTGTCTCTCCTTCTCTCTCTCTCTCTCTCTCTCTCTCTCTCTCTCTCTCTCTCTCTCTCTCTCTCTCTCTCTCTCTCTCTCTCTCTCTCTCTCTCTCTCTCTCTCTCTCTCTCTCTCTCTCTCTCTCTCTCTCTCTCTCTCTCTCTCTCTCTCTCTCTCTCTCTCTCTCTCTCTCTCTCTCTCTCTCTCTCTCTCTCTCTCTCTCTCTCTCTCTCTCTCTCTCTCTCTCTCTCTCTCTCTCTCTCTCTCTCTCTCTCTCTCTCTCTCTGTCTGTTCCTTGTTTAACTTCTGCTCTGTCTGCTCCCCCCAGCCTATAAGCGCATGTGTTCCTGTACCTCTGTACCACTGCTTTGGCTCAGTGATAGGAGGGACATTCAGAATGAAAGGTAGGTCTTACACCCTAAGGCCCGACCCTTAGGTCAGTGCTTCCCAATCTGTGGGGGGCGGGGGGGGGGTCCTTTTTTAAGGAACTCAGTACAGCTTTCAACTTACTCTTGAAAGTTGTAATAGTAGAATGCACAAGGTGCAATTTCGAAATTGGGTAGTGCATCATCAGTTATCCTCTTCTCATGTTAGTCATTAGCTAAGTTTCCATCCAATTGGCCATAGATTTTCATGCGAATATTCACAAATCTGCATAAAGAAATTATGCGTATTTTCCCACCAGTGGTGTGCCTCCCACTATCGGTAGAGTTGAAAATACGATGGAAACGCATTTAACTTTAGATTTAGATTTGGAACATGAAAACTTAAGGGAAAAAGTAAATGTTGTGTGCACTATGTCATCACACACTGACATAGTCATCAATGCTGGAAAGGGGGCAAGAGTGAAACAGTTTATGAACCCCTTCCTTAGGTGACGTACACATCCTGGAGACTTACAATAGAGATACTTCATGTCAGTCTGTTGTAATAAGAAGAATTGAAATAGCTGCCACTGAGCACATTGAGAATGAACCTCTATAGTACACTAAATACCTCATTCTATGTTCTCTGGGCCAGGTGCAATTTCCTCTACGGCACTCCTACCATGTACATTGACATGCTTGGACAGCCTGACCTTCACAAGTACGACCTGTCATCAGTTGAATCTGGTGAGAGATTTGAAAGTTTATGTTTGTGTAGAATGTTGTTTGTTGGCTGGCTGGAAATAAACTTCATTGCTCTGGTAAAGTTAAAGCTTAAAGGGGCAATCTGCAGTTGCTACATCCATTTTTGGACTTATAAATGAATGATATGTAGCCATTGATTCTTGAAGAATATCACTTATAAATGCCTCTTGAGCTTAGTTCAACTGTCGTACCCCATCAGAACCCAAATACAAGCTTGTTTTACTACAATGTTTGTAAACAATGTAAATGTAAACACTGAAAAGGTTAGTGGCACCAGGGGAAAATGTTAGTCTGGAGCCCTGTTTTAACCATGTTTTAAGGCTATAATGTATAGCCTTTTGAGGGGCTCCAGACTAACATTTTCAGTTGGTGGCACCAGTCCATGATTTGGTCGCACCAACATTTTGTCACGCAATAGAAACATTTTATAATCATTTAGAAAGTCCTTCACAGTGCTTTACGGAGATGGTATGATGACATTTTTTATTTTTTTCATCAAACATGTCCAAGCAGGAATGCATGATTCAAGTAATTTAGATCTGCAACCTAAACCAGTGATTGTCATGAAATTTAGGTTAACAAGCCCCGTCCCCCTTGGTTACTGTTGCAACCTCGAACAACATTTTCCCGAGAAGCCCAATTCCCCATTCAACCACTGGCGAAATCCTCTCACAATGGTTTCAAACTAATACACAATGAAATTAAACACAGACTACCCCTTGCTAATCAGGAAACTCTCTGGTATGTTGTGATTGACTGTCATTACAAATGATTCACAGGAACCTGGTCAAATTATGTTTGTAGTGTGGCTAGCCACTGAATGGCTCTGAAATCACTGTCAGCATGCAGTCAGCTACTAACCACTTTAGGAGCAACTAGGGTTCTCAAATCATATCCTGATGTCGACAGCAGATAGGAGTTGTAGTCATAACATGGCTAACTTAGCTAGCTAACATACATTTAGAGAAAACAAGCTATATTAAGTGGCTAGCTAGCGTTAGCAACGTTTGGTGGTCAATGAGACTGAGAGATAGCTAACCAGCTGAGCTAGCAAACAATGTAACAAAAGTATAATTTCGAAAGATACTCCAACAGGCTCTGCATTTCAGGAATCACAGTAGCAAGTACTCCTGGTGCACGGTTAAATTATTTAGCCATTGTTTTATTCGCACTGCCGTCACTGTCTTTCATGTAATTCAAACGTGAGCTTGTCAGAGGTGTCGGACTCGACGACAGTTGCTATCCATTGGAACGCTGCAATTGGTTGCCCAAAATTATTGGGCGAGGCTTAGCGAAGGGTCAATTAGCTTATTGTTGATATATAGTTTTCTACTGTCAAAATAGGGCTCTGGAATGTTCCTATTTGTTTTGCTCAATAGAGATCCATTGTGCTACATGTTTGTGTGCACTAGCCAATAGGCTAATTCATTTGGGGCTAGATCGCTAACTGTAAATATTGCTGATGGTTAGCCGCGTAATTGATTAATCTCAGTAAATTGAATGCCCTAAAAACATTCCAGCGGTAGTCTACTAGGACTCAGCGCCAACGTGCACCTCGCGCGCTCTGCATCTCAAAGACATACCAGAAACGTTGTTTTTTTAAACAGTGCCTATCGCTCAATATTGAGAATTTAGAAATAGTTTTCATACCCCCAGAAAGCTGAGACCCTTCCCATCTTCAACTAACAACAGCATGTTTTAAAAACTGTGTTTTTCCCGCAATTGCATTTTGAAAGAATGCATTTTTCTCTCCCTCTAAATAGAGCGCACAGTTGGAAGGAGAGAGAGTGGCTGGCTCATCACAGCAGTTGTTCCTGGCAAAACAGGCACTGTCAGGGGCGGCCATTTTCATGGCAGGAATCAATGCACTTTACTTTAGGTGTACTGCTTGACCAAATCATGGTTTTAGCCGCCCCAAAGAATAAGACATTTTGAGTGAGCTGACCAGCTAGAATTTGCAGCTGGCACTGATGCAACCGTTTTTGTTTTTTTAATTGCACAGCCAAATCAAAGGGTTGCAAAATGCGACTAAATGGTCGCGGTCTGAAGCCCTGTTAAAACAATCATTTTTATATAATGGATTGTCATCCTTGCATCCAGAGCTCTTTCTATGAATTTGAGAGTGGTTACATGTCTCCCCCCCATCCCTCAGCTTTTGACCAAAACAGTGGCGGGGTATCCATTATGTTATTTTTCAACTGCAGATTGCCCCTTTAATAGTAGTATAAAGTATTAGTATAGTAGTAAAGGAATAGTATTTGTGCCCAGGAAGGATGATGGTGATTTCTGTTCCAGGGTTTACGGGTGGGTCTCTTTGTCCTCCTGAAGTCATGAGGAAACTAAAAACTGATATGAATGTCAAGGATATGATAGTAAGTTCTTCCCATCTCTTTCTCTGTGTGTGTGTGTGTGTGTACAATATACTTTATAATCTGTATGGGGTAACACTGTTCCCTTGTTAACATCAGATAGGCTATGGGACCACAGAGAACAGCCCTGCAGCGTTCCTTGGTTTCCCGCGAGACAACGAGGAACTGAAGACAGAGACCGTGGGATGTATCCTGAACCACACTGAGGTATCAACCCTTTAACTGACACCAGACATGTGTATGAGACAGTGGGATGTATCCTGAACCACACTGAGGTATCAACCCTTTAACTGACACCAGACATATACCTAATGTGTGCGTGTGAGAACAAGTGAGAGAGAGAGAGAGACAGAGAGAGAGAGAGAGAGAGAGTCATGTGTCTAATGTCAGGGACCTAATTTATCAACAAATGAATAATGTTTATATTTATTATTATTTCAAACATATATGAAACCCTACCTGTGTCTTCTCCTGGCCAGGCGAAGGTGGTGGATGTGTCCTCTGGAGAGCTGGTTCCTCTGGGGGAGACAGGAGAGCTGCTGATCAGAACTTACTCTGTCATGCTGGAGTACTGGGACGACCCAGACAAGACCAGGGAGGGGTCACCAAGGACCGCTGGTACAGGACCGGGTAAGAGATGAGAGATTCAGAGACCCAGACAGAGACACCTGACAGGGAACCCCAGACAGAGACCCAGACCCCGGACAGAGACGGCCACAAGATAAAAAGTGAGACCGAACGTCAACTGTGAATGTCTCTCCACAGTGATATAGCCAGTCTGGACAGGTTTGGATACTGCCGTATAGTGGGACGTATAAAGGACATGATCATACGTAGAGGAGAGAACATCTACCCTGCTGAGATAGAGCAGTTCCTTCACACCCATCCCAAAGTACAGGAGGCCCAGGTGAGAACCACACACATATCAAAGTACAGGAGGCCCAGGACTCAGCACCACTAGAGGGCAGCAGAGAATAGGACAACACCACAGTAACACCATACAAGTTACACAAATCTATCTAGGAAATGTTAGTACCAAACCCTTAGTTCCAGAACCTTTCATTTCCTGTATTCATTTCTCAATACTCCTATCACCATATGATAGCCAACCGTATGATTGGAACAGTTTTCTGATTGTAGTATATCCAAGTGTTTATTTTCTCTCCCTGTCCTGTCCATCTCTCTTTCTCCCCAGGTGATAGGTGTGAGAGATGAGAGGATGGGGGAACAGGTGTGTGCCTGTATCAGACTGAAGGAGGGACAGGACTGTAGCAGAGAGGAGATCAGAGACTTCTGCAAGGGACAGGTGACACAGAAAGAAACGGATCACCTGGGGATTGAACACGGATCTCCTGCAAGCCAGAAGATGGTTATCCCACTGAGTTGAAGTCGTTTTAACTAGATGGTTATCCCACTGAGTTTAAGTCATTTTAACTAGTCTTTAGGTCAGTCCATCATTGCCAAGCATCGGCAATATGTCTTATGTGAACGAGAAGAGTAACTGTTTATACTTTTTCCAGATTTCTCACTTCAAGATCCCACACTATGTTGTGTTTGTGGACAGCTATCCACTGACTGCCTCTGGAAAGGTAGGATGGCTTTATGACAGCATAAAAAATCAGGTTATCCAGGTTATTGATATTAACACCAGCACAGACTACTGTTGTGATCACCTCTGTGCTTTTCCTTTCCTAGATCCAGAAGATCAAACTGAGGGAGGAGATGGAGAAGAAGCTGGGCCTGTGATGGACAGAGGGACCTAGACTGACTGTGTTGGTGTCCAGCTGGAGAGAGATTGGTTACAAAGGGTCTGTGTCTGTTACAGCAATAGATTTTGTATTTCAATAAAACTAAGACCAAAAATAACATCTAAGCTCTGTTATGTTACGGTTCATGAGTGATGTGCAACACAAATAAACTATTTCAGTACTTATTTTTCAATATCTTTATTTCATTTTATTTAATCGACCTGATTGGACAACCGATTGAACATCATCATGATATATGATCTTGGACTGATGTACAACAGTAAAAAAAAATGTTATTAATTTAAACACATGCCAATAAGAAATCTGAAATAAATAAAACTAATAATGCCAAACGTTGCTATGTACAAATGTGTTGTTAGGCAAAGTTACAATGCTTAGTTACAAACGTATATACATGGGGACATAGCAACAGGTCTATATAGAGCTCATGATGTGGTAAAGGTGGGTGACATCATAGAAGATGGGAGTGGTCCTCTGTAGCTCAATTGGTAGAGCATGGCGCTTGTAACGCCAGGGTAGTGGGTTCAATCCCCGGGACCACCCATGTGTAAAAATGTATGCGCACATGACTGTAAGTCGCTTTGGATAAAAGCGTCTGCTAAATGGCATATTATTATTATTAGAAAGAGCTCCAAATGATAGTTCTGGAAGAGGTGGGATAGTTTTAGGGCCAGTTTCCTGGACACAGATTAAGCCTAGGTCAAGCAGTGAATGTCAGGATTCCGTGGCTTTCTCCGTCAGAAGAACATCACAGATGGTTTATTATCCATGTCTGAGTTCAAAACGGAACGTTGAAAAATACAGGCAGTTTTTAAGATCCAGGCAAGCCTCTTTAACCTGATTCAGCTAAACATGGCTGAGACTGAAAAGTATAGTCATCAATTGATTATTTTGAATCATGTGTGTTGGGGAAGGGCTGGACTAAAAGCAATAAGCAGAAAACATTACACAAAGTGGTTCTAAAGAAGAAGCATTTTACATAGGCCTTCATGAAAACAGATTATATTAACTTCATTCTTAAAGAAGACACAGTCTGCCGTTTTACTTAGGCCTTAATGAAAACAGATTATATTAACTCAAACCTTAAAAACACAGTCGTCCATTTTACATAGGCCTTAATGAAAACAGATTATATTAAGTCATCCTTAAAGAAGACACAGTCTGCCATTTTACATAGGCCTTAATGAAAACATAGATTATATGAACTCAAACCTGAAAGACACAGTCTGCCATTTTACTTAGGCCTTAATGAAAACCTAGATTATATTAAGTCATCCTTAAAAAAGAAACATTCTGCCATTTTACATAGGCCTTATTGAAAACATAGATTATATTAACTCAATCATGATTGGCTTGATTTAGTTAACAATGTTAGATGTGGACAGTTCAGGGATATTTCATTAAGAAAGGACCACACTGTATAAAGACAAGTTGTTATTAATGGTTTACATACAGTACATTGGAAATACAAGTAAGTACACCAACATGACATTTCCATTCATAACATGTGTAGTGTAAATTGCCACAGTAGATTATCTGTGTTACATTTTAGTCATTTAGCAGACACTCTTATACAGAGTGACTTACAGTTAGTGAGTGCATCATATTTTTTATTTTTTTATACTGGCACCCCGTGGGAAACGAACCCACAACCCTGGCGTTGCAAGCACCATGCTCTACCAACTGAGCTACACGGGACCTTCCTTAACAAGGAAATACTTAATTTCAGTTGCACAAAATGATTGTCAAATAGTTAAATGTGTGCTTAGTCTGCTGAAATAGTAGGTTTAATGTATACAGAAGATAATACCTACCAGAGGACAAAATAGTTTAAAACAAACGTTAACACCACATCAGCTTTAGGGAGCGGTAATACGGTGACCAATAGTGGTTGCAGTTCAGATTCGCTGTGCGGGTGATCTTTAAGGCACATTGATGGTTAACAAGAGATCACCTCGTGTTGACATGTTGGTTGCAATTAGCCCTGTCTGTCTAGGTCCCTCTGTCCATCAAAGACCCAGCTTCTTCTCCATCTCCTCCCTCAGTTTGATCTTCTGGATCTAGGAAAGGGAAAGCAGAGAGGTGATCACCACAGTAGTCTGTGATGGTATGATTACTCTGATTATGAATTCATGATACAGAACATTGGTCAACTGATGATCTGAATTAAGACAGAAAAAACATGCTGTCATAAAGCCATCCTACCTTTCCAGAGGCAGTCAGTGGATAGCTGTCCACAAACACCACATAGTGTGGGATCTTGAAGTGAGAAATCTGGAACAGTAGAAGCAGATGCATGTAGCTATAAACTAAATATAACATAGTACAGTGGGGAAAAAAAGTATTTAGTCAGCCACCAATTGTGCAAGTTCTCCCACTTAAAAAGATGAGAGAGGCCTGTAATTTTCATCATAGGTACACGTCAACTATGACAGACAAATTGAGATTTTTTTTCCAGAAAATCACATTGTAGGATTTTTAATGAATTTATTTGCAAATTATGGTGGAAAATAAGTATTTGGTCACCTACAAACAAGCAAGATTTCTGGCTCTCACAGACCTGTAACTTCTTCTTTAAGAGGCTCCTCTGTCCTCCACTCATTACCTGTATTGATGGCACCTGTTTGAACTTGTTATCAGTATTGTCACGATCGTCAGGGAGAGAAGTAGACCAATGCGCAGCGTGATGAATGAACATGTTACTTTATTATATTAAAGCACAAACAAAAACAATAAACGACTCGTGAAGTCCACGGTGACAATGACCGAACACGGAACAAGAACCCACAAACACAAAAGGAAAACAGACAGTATAAATATGGCTCCCAATCAGAGACAACCAGCCAACAGCTGACACTCGTTGCCTCTGATTGGGAGTCACTCAGGCCAACATAGAAATACACAACCTAGAACCCCCAACATAGAAATAGAACACATAGAAATGAACACACCCTGGCTCAACATATAGAGTCCCAGAGCCAGGGTGTGACAAGTATAAAAGTCCACAACCTCAAACAGTCACACTCCAAACTCCACTATGGCCAAGACCGAAGAGCTGTCAAAGGACACCAGAAACAAAATTGTAGACCTGTACCAGGCTGGGAAGACTGAATCTGCAATAGGTAAGCAGCTTGGTTTGAAGAAATCAACTGTGGGAGCAATTATTAGGAAATGGAAGACATACAAGACCACTGATAATCTCCCTCGATCTGGGGCTCCACGCAAGATCTCACCCCGTGGGGTCAAAATGATCACAAGAACGGTGAGCAAAAATCCCAGAACCACACGGGGGGACCTAGTGAATGACCTGCAGAGAGCTGGGACCAAAGTAACAAAGCCTACCATCAGTAACACAATACGCCGCCAGGGACTCAAATCCTGCAGTGCCAGACGGGTCCCCCTGCTTAAGCCAGTACATGTCCAGGCCGTCTGAAGTTTGCTAGAGTGCATTTGGATGATCCAGAAGAGGATTGGGAGAATGTCATATGGTAAGATGAAACCAAAATAGAACTTTTTGGTAAAAACTCAACTCGTCGCGTTTGGAGGACAAAGAATGCTGAGTTGCATCCAAAGAACACCATACCTACTGTGAAGCATGGGGGTGGAAACATCATGCTTTGGGGCTGTTTTTCTGCAAAGGGACCAGGACGACTGATCCGTGTAAAGGAAAGAATGAATGGGCCATGTATCGTGAGATTTTGAGTAAAAACCTCCTTCCATCAGCAAGGGCATTGAAGATGAAACGTGGCTGGGTCTTTCAGCATGACAATGATCCCAAACACACCGCCCGGGCAACGCAGGAGTGGCTTCGTAAGAAGCATTTCAAGGTCCTGGAGTGGCCTAGCCAGTCTCCAGATCTCAACCCCATAGAAAATCTTTGGAGGGAGTTGAAAGTCTGTGTTGCCCAGCGACAGCCCCAAAACATCACTGCTCTAGAGGAGATTTGCATGGAGGAATGGGCCAAAATACCAGCAACAGTGTGTGAAAACCTTGTGAAGACTTACAGAAAACCTTTGACCTGTGTCATTGCCAACAAAGGGTATATAACAAAGTATTGAGAAACTTTTGTTATTGACCAAATACTTATTTTCCACCATAATTTGCAAATAAATTCATAAAAAATCCTACAATGTGATTTGCTGGAATTTTTTCTCTCCATTTGTCTGTCATAGTTGACGTGTACCTATGATGAAAATTACAGGCCTCTCTCATCTTTTTAAGTGGGAGAACTTGCACAATTGGTGGCTGACTAAATACTTTTTTCCCCCACTGTATATAACAGTTGACATAGGATAAGTTCTAAGCCTGACAATGATCGATTCACAGGTCATGTCACTTCCTGTCTCTGTGTCACCTGTCCCTTGCAGAAGTCTCTGATCTCCTCTCTGCTACAGTCCTGCCCCTCCTTCAGTCTGATACAGGCACACACCTGTTCCCCCATCCTCTCATCTCTCACACCTATCACCTGGGGAGAAAGAGAGATGGACAGGACAGGGAGAGAAAATAAACACTTGGATATACTACAATCAGAAAACTGTTCCAATCATACCTACTGTTGACATCTGTGTGTGGTTATCATATGGTGATAGGAGTATTGAGAAATGAAGACAGGAAATGAAAGGTTCTGGTAATAAGGGTTTGGTACTAACATTTCCTAGATAGATTTGTGTAACTTGTATGGTGTTACTGTCCTATTCTCTGCTGCCCTCTAGTGGTGCTGAGTCCTGGGCCTCCTGTACTTTGATATGTGTGTGGTTCTCACCTGGGCCTCCTGTACTTTGGGATGGATGTGAAGGAACTGCTCTATCTCAGCAGGGTAGATGTTCTCTCCTCCGCGTATGATCATGTCCTTTATACGTCCCACTATACGGCAGTATCCAAACCTGTCCAGACTGGCTATATCACTGTAGAGAGACATTCACAGTTGACGATCGGTCTCACTTTTCATCTGTTGCTGTCTAGGTCTCTGTGGGTGTCTCTCTGTGTGTGTCTCTCTCTGTGTGTCTCTCTCTGTGTGTCCCATTTTGTGAATTCTTGGTTGGTGAGCGGACCCCAGACCTCACAACCATAAAGGGCAATGGGTTCTATAACTGATTCAAGTATTTTTTGCCAGATCCTAATTGGTATGTCGAATTTGACGTTCCTTTTGATGGCATAGAAGGCCCTTCTTGCCTTGTCTCTCATATCGTTCACAGCTATGTGGAAGTTACCTGTGGCGCTTATGTTTAGGCCAAGGTAAGTATAGTTTTTTGTGTGCTCTAGGGCAACGGTGTCTAGATGGAATTTGTATTTGTGGTCCTGGTAACTGGACCTTTTTTGGAAAACTATTATTTTTGTCTTACTGAGATTTACTGTCAGGGCCCAGGTCTGACAGAATCTGTGCAGAAGATCTACAGTTGAAGTCGGAAGTTTACATACACCTTAGCCAAATACATTTAAACTCAGTTTTTCACAATTCCTGACTTTTAATCCTAGTCAAAATTCCCTGTCTTAGGTCAGTTAGGATCACCACTTTATTTTAAGAATGTGAAATGTCAGAATAACAGTAGAGAACATTATTTATTTCAGCTTTTATTTATTTCACCACATTCCCTGTGGGTCAGAAGTTTACATACACTCAATTAGTATTTGGTAGCATTGCCTTTAAATTGTTTAACTTGGGTCAAAAGTTTCGAGTAGCCTTCCACAAGCTTCCCACAATAAGTTGGGTGAATTTTGGCCCATTCCTCCTGACAGAGCTGGTGTAACTGAGTCAGGTTTGTAGGCCTCCTTGCTCGCACACGCTTTTTCAGTTCTGCCCACACATTTTCTATAGGATTGAGGTCAGGGCTTTGTGATGGCCACTCCAATACCTTGACTGTGTTGTCCTTAAGCCATTTTGCCACAACTTTGGAAGTATGCTTGGGGTCATTGTCCATTTGGAAGACCCATTTGCGACCAAGCTTTAACTTCCTGACTGATGTCTTGAGATGTTGCTTCAATATATCCATATAATTTTCCTTCCTCATGATGCCATCTATTTTGTGAAGTGCACAAGTCCCTCCTGCAGCAAAGCACCCCCACAGCATGATGCTGCCACCCCCGTGCTTCACGGTTGGGATGATGTTCTTCGGCTTGCAAGCGTTCCCCTTTTTCCTCCAAACGTAACGATGATCATTATGGCCAAACAGTTCTATTTTTGTTTCATCAGACCAGAGGATATTTCTCCAAAAAGTATGATCTTTGTCCCCATGTGCAGTTGCAAACCATAGTCTGGCTTTTTTATGCCGGTAATGGAGCAGTGGCTTCTTCCTTGCTGAGCGGCCTTTCAGGTTATGTCGATATGGGACTCGTTTTACTGTGGATATAGATACTTTTGTACCTGTTTCCTCCAACATCTTCACAAGGTCCTTTGCTGTTGTTCTGGGATTGATTTGCACTTTTCGCACCAAAGTGCGTTAATCTCTAGGAGACAGAACGCATCTCCTTCCTGAGTGGCATGACGGCTGCGCGTTCCCATGGTGTTTATACTTGCGTACTATTGTTTGTACAGATGAACGTGGTACCTTCAGGCGTTTAGAAATTGCTACCAAGGATGAACCAGATTTGTCTACAATTTCTATTCTGAGATATTTGTTGATTTCTTTTGATTTTTACATGATGTCAAGCAAAGAGGTTTGAGTTTGAAGGTAGGCCTTGAAATACATCCACAGGTACACCTCCAATTGACTCAAATTATGTCAATTAGCCTATCAGCACCTTCTAAAGCCATGACATCATTTTCTGGAATTTTCCAATCTGTTTAAAGGCACAGTCAACTTAGTGTATGTAAACTTCTGACCCACTGGAATTGTGAAACAGTGAATTATAAGTGAAATAATCTGTCTGTAAACAATTGTTGGAAAAATAACTTGTGTCATGCACAAAGTAGATGTCCTAACTGACTTGCAAAAACAATAGTTTGTTAACAAGAAATATGTGGAGTGGTTGAAAAACGAGTTTTAATGACTCCAACTTAAGTGTATGTAAACTTCTAACTTCAACTGTAGGTGCTGCTGTAGGCCCTCCTTGGTTGGTGACAGAAGCACCAGATCATCAGCAAGTAGGGTGAGGCCGGGTGCTGCAGACTGTTCTAGTGCCCTCGCCAATTCGTTGATATATATGTTGAAGAGGGTGGGACTTAAACTGCATCCCTGTCTCACCCCACGGCCCTGTGGAAAGAAATGTGTTTTTTTTAGCCAATTTTAACCGCAGACTTGTTGTTTGTGTACATGGATTTTATGATGTTGTATGTTTTTCCCCTAACACCACTTTCCATCAATTTGTATAGCAGACCCTCATGGCAAATTGAGTCAAAAGCTTTTTTGAAATCAACAAAGCATGAGAAGACTTTGCCTTTGTTTTGTTTTGTTTGTTTGTCAATTAGGGTGTGCAGGGAGAATATGTGGTCTGTTGAACGGTAATTTGGTAAAAAGCCTATTTGACATTTGCTCAGTACATTGTTTTCACTGAGGAAATGAACTAGTCTGCTGTTAATGATAATGCAGAGGATTTTCCCAAGGTTGCTGTTGATGCATATCTCACGGTAGTTATTGGGGTCAAATTTGTCTCCACTTTTGTGGATTGGGGTGATCAGTCCTTGGTTCCAAATATTGGGGAAGATGCCAGAGCTAAGGATTATGTTAAATATTTTAAGTATAGCCAATTGGAATTTGTGGTCTGTATATTTGATAATTTCATTGAGGATACCATCAACACCACAGGCCTTTTTGGGTTGGAGGGTTTGTATTTTGTCCTGTAGTTCATTCAATGTAATTGGATAATCCAGTGGGTAATGGTAGTCTTTAATAGTTGATTCTAAGATTTGCATTTGATCATGTATATTTTTTTGCTGTTTGTTCTTTGTTATATGACCAAAAAGATTGGAGAAGTGGTTTACCCAAACATCTCAGTTTTGAATAAATAGCTCTTCGTGTTGTTGTTTGTTTAGTGTTTTCCAATTTTCCCAGAAGTGGTTAGAGTCTATGGATTCTTCAATTACATTGAGCTGATTTCATGCTGTTCCTTCTTTTTCCATAGTGTATATCTATATTGTTTTAGTGATTCACCATAGTGAAGGCGTAGACTCAGGTTTTCTGGGTCTCTATGTTTTTGGTTGGATAGGTTTCTAAATTTTTTCTTAGGTTTTTGCATTCTTCATCAAACCATTTGTCATTGTTGTTACTTTTCTTTGGTTTTCTGTTAGAGATTTCTAGATTTGATAGGGAAGCTGAGAGGTCAAATATACTGTTTAGGTTTTCTACTGCCAAGTTTACACCTTCACTATTACAGTGGAACGTTTTGTCCAGGAAGTTGTCTAAAAAGGTTTGAATTTGTTGTTGCCTAATTGTTTTTTGGTAGGTTTCAACACTACTTTCCTTCCATCTATAGCATTTCTTAATATTATTCAGTTCCTTTGGCTTTGATGCCTCATGATTGAGTATTGCTCTGTTCAAGTAGACTGTGATTTTGCTGTGGTCTGACAGGGGTGTCAGTGGGCTGACTGTGAACGCCCTGAAAGACTTTGGGTTGAGGTCAGTGATAAAGTAATCTACAGTACTACTGCCAAGAGATGAGCTATACAGTGGGGAGAACAAGTATTTGATACACTGCCGATTTTGCAGGTTTTCCTACTTACAAAGCATGTAGAGGTCCATAATTTTTATGATAGGTACACTTCAACTGTGAGAGACGGAATCTAAAACAAAAATCCAGAAAATCACATTGTATGATTTTTAAGTAATTAATTTGCATTTTATTGCATGAAATAAGTATTTGATCACCTACCAACCAGTAAGATTCCGGCTCTCACAGACCTGTTAGTTTTTCTTTAAGAAGCCCTCCTGTTCTCCACTCATTACCTGTATTAACTGCACCTGTTTGAACTTGTTACCTGTATAAAAGACACCTGTCCACACACTCAATCAAACAGACTCCAACCTCTCCACAATGACCAAGACCAGAGAGCTGTGTAAGGACATCAGGGATAAAATTGTAGACCTGCACAAGGCTGGGATGGGCTACAGGACAATAGGCAAGCAGCTTGGTGAGAAGGCAACAACTGTTGGCGCAATTATTAGAAAATGGAAGAAGTTCAAGATGACGGTCAATCACCCTCGGCCTGGGGTTCCATGCAAGATCTCACCTCGTGGGGCATCAATGATCATGAGGAAGGTGAGGGATCAGCCCAGAACTACACGGCAGGACCTGGTCAATGACCTGAAGAGAGCTGGGACCACAGTCTCAAAGAAAACCATTAGTAACACATTACGCCGTCATGGATTAAAATCCTGCAGCGCACGCAAGGTCCCCCTGCTAAAGCCAGCGCATGTCCAGGCCCGTCTGAAGTTTGCCAATGACCATCTGGATGATCCAGAGGAGGAATGGGAGAAGGTCATGTGGTCTGATGAGACAAAAATAGAGCTTTTTGGTCTAAACTCCACTCGCCGTGTTTGGAGGAAGAAGAAGGATGAGTACAACCCCAAGAACACCATCCCAACCGTGAAGCATGGAGGTGGAAACATCATTCTTTGGGGATGCTTTTCTGCAAAGGGGACAGGACGACTGCACCTTATTGAGGGGAGGATTGATGGGGCCATGTATCGCGAGATCTTGGCCAACAACCTCCTTCCCTCAGTAAGAGCATTGAAGATGGGTCGTGGCTGGGTCTTCGAGCATGACAACGACCCGAAACACACAGCCAGGGCAACTAAGGAGTGGCTCCGTAAGAAGCATCTCAAGGTCCTGGAGTGGCCTAGCCAGTCTCCAGACCTGAACCCAATAGAACATCTTTGGAAGGAGCTGAAAGTCCGTATTGCCCAGCGACAGCCCCGAAACCTGAAGGATCTGGAGAAGGTCTGTATGGAGGAGTGGGCCAAAATCCCTGCTGCAGTGTGTGCAAACCTGGTCAAGACCTACAGGAAATGTATGATCTCTGTAATTGCAAACAAAGGTTTCTGTACCAAATATTAAGTTCTGCTTTTCTGATGTATCAAATACTTATGTCATGCAATAAAATGCAAATTAATTACTTAAAAATCATACAATGTGATTTTCTGGATTTTTGTTTTAGATTCCGTCTCTCACAGTTGAAGTGTACCTATCATAAAAATTATGGACCTCTACATGCTTTGTAAGTAGGAAAACCTGCAAAATCGGCAGTGTATCAAATACTTGTTCTCCCCACTGTAGGTGTACCTACCATAGGAGTCCCCTCGAAGCCTACCATTGACTATGTACATACCCAGCATGCGACAGCGCTGCAGGAGTGACCCGATTTTATTGGTTATGTTGTCGTAGTTGTGCCTAGGGGGGCATATGGGGGAGGGAATGCTGTCACCTCCAGGTAGGTGTTTGTCCCCCTGTGTGCTGAGGGTGTCAGGTTATTGTCCAGTTCTAGCATTTAGGTCGCCACAGACTAGTACATGTCCCTGGGTCTGGAAATGATTGATTTCCCCCTCCAGGATGGAGAAGCTGTCTTCATTAAATGGGGATTCTAGTGGGGGGATATAGGTAGCACACAGGAGGATATTTTTTTCTGATGAGATAATTTCCTTTTGAATTTCTAGCCAAATGTAAAATGTTCCTGTTTTGATTAATTTCATAGAGTGAGTTAGGCTTGCTCTATACCAAATTAGCATACCCTCCATCTCTCTCGCTCGCTCCCTCCATCTCTCTCTCTCTCTCCATCTCATCTCTTACCCGGTCCTGTACCAGCGGTCCTTGGTGATCGCCTCCCTGGTCTTGTCTGGGTCGTCCCAGTACTCCAGCATGACAGAGAAAGCTCTGATCAGCAGCTCTCCTGTCTCCCCCAGAGGAACCAGCTCTCCAGAGGACACATCCACCACCTTCGCCTGGCCAGGAGAAGACACAGGTAGGGTTTCATACATGTTTGAAATAATAATAAATATAAACGTTATTCATATGTTGATAAATTAGGTCCCTGACATTAGACACATGACTCTCTCTCTCTCTGTCTTTCTCCTCTCTCACACGTACACGCACACGCACACACACACACACACACACACATGCACGCACACACACACACACATGCATATGCATAAGGTGAAGGAATGAAGTCCCTGACCTCAGAGACACATGACAGTCTCTCTCGCTCTCTTTCTCTCTCTCTCTCTCTCTCTCTCTCTCTCTCTCTCTCTCTCTCTCTCTCTCTCTCTCTCTCTCTCTCTCTCTCTCTCTCTCTCTCTCTCTAGTCATTAACACACACACAGTATACATACACATGTCTGGTGTCAGTGAAAGGGTTGATACCTCAGTGTGGTTCAAGATACATCCTACTGTCTCGGTCATCAGTTCCTCGTTGCCTCGTGGGAAACCAAGGAATGTTATAGGGCTGTTCTCTGTGGTCCCATAACTTATCTGATGTTCACAAGGGAACAGTGTGTTACCATATACAGTACATTGTACACACACACACAGGAGATTGTAAGAAATTGTTGAAGTCAGTTAACTTACTATCATATCCTTGACATTCATGTCAGTTTTGAGTTTCCTCATGACTTCAGGAGGACAAGGAGATCCACCCGTATACCCTGGAACACAACAACAGAAATATCCACCCTTCCTTGAGCACCACTTTTGTCGTTCTGGATAAGAGCATCTGCTAAATGACTAACATGTATGTGTACATTTACTACGATTCTATTATACTGAACAAAAATATAAACGCAACATGTAAAGTGTTGGTCCCATCTTTCATGTGCTGAAACAAAAGATCCCAGAAATGTTCCATGTGCACAAAAAGCTTATTTCTCAAAAATGTTGTGCACAAATTTGTTAACATCCCTGTTAATTAGCATTTTATCCTTTGTCAAGATAATCCATCCACCTGACAGGTGTGGCATATCAAGAAGCTGATTAAACAGCATGATCATTACACAGGTGCACCTTGTGCTGGGGACAATAAAAGGCCACTCTAAAATGTGCAGTTTTGTCACACAACACAATGCCACAGAAGTCTCAGGTTTTGGGCTGAGGAGTATTTCTGTCTGTAATAAAGCCCTTTTGTGGGGAAAAACTCATTCTGATTGGCTGGGCCTGGCTCCCCAGTGGGTGTGCCTGGCTCCCAAGTGGGGGGGCCTATGCCCTCCCAAGCCCACCTATGGCTATGCCCTGCCCAGTCATGTGAAATCCATAGATTAGGGCCTAATGAATTTATTTCAATTGACTGATTTCCTTATATGAACTGTAAAATCTTTGAAATTGTTGCATGTTGCGTTTACAGTTACAGCCCCTAATGGCTTAAACTTCAGTATACCAATTCACAACCAACAACATTTTAAACAAACATAAACATTGCTTCATCTTCAAATCTCTCACCAGTTTCAACTGATGACAGGTCGTACTTGTGAAGGTCAGGCTGTCCAAGCATGTCAATGTACATGGTAGGAGTGCCGTAGAGGAAATTGCACCTGAAACAGACATTGTTGTCATAATAAATACCATGGAGACAGAGTTCCTTTAGTGGTATCCCCATACAATGGCGACAGAGTTCCTTTAGTGGTATCTCCATATTTTTAATGCTGAGTTCCTTTAGTGGTATCCCCATACTATTGATGCTGAGTTCCTTTAGTGGTATCACCATCCTATTGATGCTGAGTTCCTTTAGTGGTATCTTCATACTATTGATGCTGAGTTTCTTTAGTGGTATCCCCAAATGTTTAGCCACATTTTATTGCAGGCACCTTAAAGGATAATAAAAAATTATATTATGTGAGCTAAACATTTTATTTTAACATATAAAAACATTTTCCTTGAAGTATATATATATTTTTTATACTAATGTTACTGTCACCACTACAACAACAAAAATACATATAATTTTGTCCTTGGAACATTTAGTTGAAATACTATATAATTCCATTAATTCCTATGGAGGACTACTCCTACTGTGGAGTGCCAATATGGCCGACCGGTAGCTTCAATGCCTCTCAATGGCCAATACATAGCATCAGCAGTCCAGTGCATTCTGATATTATTCAGACCCCTTCCCTTTTTCCACATTTTATCACGTTACAGACTTATTCTAAAATGTATGAAATTAATTATTTTCCTCATCAATCTACACACAATACCCCGTAATGACAAAGTGAAAACAGGTTTTTAGAAATTTTTGCAGATGTATTAAAAATAAAAAACAGAAATACCTTATTTACATAAATATTCAGACCCTTTGCTATGAGACTCGAAATTGAGCTCAGGTGCATCCTGTTTCCATTGATCATCCTTGAGATGTTTCTACAACTTGATTGGAGTCCACCTGTGGTAAATTCAATTGATGGGACATTATGTCTGTATAAGGTCCCACAGTTAACAGTGCATGTCAGAGCAAAATCCAAGCCATGAGGTCGAAGGAATTGTCCATAGAGCTCCGAGACAGGATTGTGTCGAGGCACAGATCTGGGAAAGGGTACCAAAACATGTCTGCAGCATTGAAGGTCCCCATTCTTAAATGGAAGAAGTTTGGAACCACCAAGACTCTTCCCAGAGCTGGCTGCCCGGCAAAACTGAGCAATCGGGGGAGAAGGGCCTTCGTCAGGGAGGTGACCAAGAACCCGATGGTCACTCTGACAGAGCTTCAGAGTTCCTCTGTGGAGATGGGAGAATCTTCCAGAAGGACAACCATCTCTGCAGCACTCCACCAATCAGGCATTTATGGTAGAGTGGCCAGACAGAAGCCACTCCTCAGTAAAAGGCACATGACAGCCCACTTGGAGTTTGCCAAAAGGCACCTAAAGGACTCTCAGACCATGAGAAACAAGATTCTCTGGTCTGTTGAAACCAAGTTTGTACTTATTGGCCTGAATGCCAAGTGTCACATCTGGAGGAAACCTGGCACCATCCCTTCGTTGAAGCATGGGGGTGGCAGCATCATGCTGTGGGGATGTTTTTCAGCGGCAGGGACTGGGAGACTAGTCAGGATCGAGGGAAAGATGAACGGAGCAAAGTACAGAGAGATCCTTGATGAAAACCTGCTCCAGAGCGCTCAGGACCTCAGACTGGGGCAAAGGTTCACCATCCAACCGGACAACGACCCTAAGCACACAGCCAAGGCAACGCAGGAGTGGCTTTGGGACAAGTCTCTGAATGTGCCAAGCTTGTCGCGGCATTCCCAAGAAGACTTGAGGCTGTAATCGTTGCCAAAGGTGCTTCAACAAAGTACTGAGTAAAGGGTCTGAATACTTATGTAAATGTGATATTTTTAATACATTTGCAAACATTTTTAAAAACCTATTTTTGCTTTGTCATTATGGGGTACTATGTGTAGATTGATGAGAAAAACAAACTATTTAATCAGTTTTAGAATAAAGCTGTAACTTAACAAAATGTGGAAAAAGTCAAGGGGTCTGAATACCTTCCGAATGCACTGCACATCATTGGTTCCTTTAGTCGTATCTCCATACTATTAATGCTGAGTTCCTTTAGTGGTATCCCCATACTATTAATGCTTAGTTTCTTTAGTGGTATCACCATACTATTAATGCTGAGTTCCTTTGGTGGTATCCCCATTCTATTAATACTGAGTTTCTTTAGTGGTATCTCCATACCATTAATGCTGAGTTTCTTTAGTGGTATCCCCATACTATTGATGCTGAGTTCCTTTAGTGGTATCCCCATGCTATTGATGCTGAGTTCCTTTGGCATGAATCAAGATCAATGACTGTATATGAATGGACAAAGCCATCGATCACGTGACACCATTCATTCCTATGTGAAGACTCAATAACGCATCTGAAGCCAAATAAAGTTGGTTAAGATGGCGTCTCATGGATACATAACATGCACAGTTTGAGCTACTCCAGGAGGTGACATTGCTGGCCAGCTCAGTGCTGCTCCCTCTCATTGAGTCTCTCAAGTTGAAGGCCGACCGGGGTACTACAGGCTGCCATTAGCAACTAAATCCTTATAACTTCTGTGTGTACGATTTTTAAAATAATTGGTTCAAGGACATAAATCTGGTTTAATAGAAACAATTATTGGCACCATGATTTTTATTTACACGAAGATTGACATTTTCCTTTTCACAATAACAATGCCTGCAGTACCGCAGTCAGCCTTGAACTTCATGGCTTCAGTGAGATGGGCAATTGTTCTCCCCTGGTCAAGAGTCACGGGGCCCCCTAGTGGACATTACTATATACCATACCTTTCATTCTGAATAGCCTCTAGGTTAGTCTCAGGGTATAAGACCTACCTTTCATTCTGGATGGCCTCCAGGTTGGCACAGCTGTCGTACCCAGCAGAGGGGAAGACCAGGGTGATGCCATGCAGTGCCATACACATCCCTCCTATCACTGAGCCAAAGCAGTGGTACAGAGGAACAGGAACACACACTCTTATAGTCTGAGGGAGAAGCAGGTAATACGAAGGTTAACAGAGAGCTGTGTGTGTGTGTGTGTGTGTGTGTGTGTGTGTGTGTGTGTGTGTGTGTGTGTGTGTGTGTGTGTGTGTGTGTGTGTGTGTGTGTGTGTGTGTGTGTGTGTGTGTGTGTGTGTGTGTGTGTGTGTGTGTGTGTGTGTGTGTGTGTGTGTGTGTGTGTGTGTGTGTGCGCACGCAAATGAGCAAGCATGCGCGAGAGAGAGAGAGAATGTGAGAATGTGAGAATGTGTCTACATGGATCCACTGACCCTCCAGTTGAATCCCATCCGTAGACCTACGAAATAGGCATTGTTGACGATGTTATGGTGGGAGAGGGTGGCACCTTTAGGACTTCCTGTTGTTCCCTAAACAACAGTAGACATCAGAGAGACAGGCTAATACTGTTGTTCCCTACAGACCAGTAGACATCAGACAGGCTAATACTGTTGTTCCCTACAGACCAGTAGACATCAGACAGACTAATACTGTTGTTCCCTACAGACCAGTAGACATCAGACAGACTAATACTGTTGTTCCCTACAGACCAGTAGACATCAGACAGACTAATACTGTTGTTCCCTACAGACCAGTAGACATCAGACAGACTAATACTGTTGTTCCCTACAGACCAGTAGACATCAGACAGACTAATACTGTTGTTCCCTACAGACCAGTAGACATCAGACAGACTAATACTGTTGTTCCCTACAGACCAGTAGACATCAGACAGACTAATACTGTTGTTCCCTACAGACCAGTAGACATCAGACAGACTAATACTGTTGTTCCCTACAGACCAGTAGACATCAGACAGACTAATACTGTTGTTCCCTACAGACCAGTAGACATCAGACAGACTAATACTGTTATTCCCTACAGACCAGTAGACATCAGACAGACTAATACTGTTGTTCCCTACAGACCAGTAGACATCAGACAGACTAATACTGTTGTTCCCTACAGACCAGTAGACATCAGAGAGACAGACTAATACTGTTGTTCCCTACAGACCAGTAGACATCAGACAGACTAATACTGTTGTTCCCTACAGACCAGTAGACATCAGAGAGACAGACTAATACTGTTGTTCCCTACAGACCAGTAGACATCAGACAGACTAATACTGTTGTTCCCTACAGACCAGTAGACATCAGACAGACTAATACTGTTGTTCCCTACAGACCCGACGACACAACAGTGGTAGGCCTGATCACCGACAACGATGAGACAGCCTATAGGGAGGAGGTCAGAGATCTGGCCGTGTGGTGCCAGGACAACAACCTCTCCCTCAACGTGACCAAGACAAAGGAGATGATTGTGGACTACAGGAAAAAAAAGAGGACTGAGCACGCCCCCATTCTCATCGACGGGGCTGTAGTGGAACAGGTTGAGAGCTTCAAGTTCCTTGGTGTCCACATCACCAACGAACTATCATGGTCCAAACACACCAAGACAGTCGTGAAGAGGGCACGACAAAGCCTATTCCCCCTCAGGAGACTAAAAAGATTTGGCATGGGTCCTCAGATCCTCAAAAAATTCTACAGCTGCACCACTGAGAGCATCCTGACTGGTTGCATCACCGCCTGGTATGGCAACTGCTTGGCCTCCGACCGCAAGGCACTACAGAGGGTAGTGCGTACGGCCCAGTACATCACTGGGGCAAAGCTTCCTGCCATCCAGGACCTCTATACCAGGCGGTGTCAGAGGAAGGCCCTCAAAATTGTCAAAGACTCCAGCCACCCTAGTCATAGACTGTTCTCTCTGCTACCGCACGGCAAGCGGTACCGGAGTGCCAAGTCTAGGTCCAAAAGACTTCTCAACAGCTTCTACCCCCAAGCCATAAGACTCCTGAACAGCTAATCATGGCTACCCGGACTATTTGCACTGCCCCCCCACCCCATCCTTTTTACGCTGCTGCTACTCTGTTAAGTATTTATGCATAGTCACTTTAACTCTACCCACATGTACATATTACCTCAACTACCTCAACTAGCCGGTGCCCCCGCACATTGACTCTGCAACGGTACCCCCCTGTATATATAGCCTCCCTACTGTCACTTTATTTTACTTCTGCTCTTTTTTTTCTCAACACTTTTTTTGTTGTTGTTTTATTTTTACTTTTTTTGTTTAAAATAAATGCACTGTTGGTTAAGGGCTGTAAGTAAGCATTTCACTGTAATGTCTGCACATGTTGTATTCGGCGCATGTGACCAATAAAATTTGATTTGATTTGATTTGATCAGACAGACTAATACTGTTGTTCCCTACAGACCAGTAGACATCAGACAGACTAATACTGTTGTTCCCTACAGACCAGTAGATATCAGACAGACTAATACTGTTGTTCCCTACAGACCAGTAGACATCAGACAGACTAATACTGTTGTTCCCTACAGACCAGTAGACATCAGACAGACTAATACTGTTGTTCCCTACAGACCAGTAGACATCAGACAGACTAATACTGTTGTTCCCTACAGACCAGTAGACATCAGACAGACTAATACTGTTGTTCCCTACAGACCAGTAGACATCAGACAGGCTAATACTGTTGTTCCCTACAGACCAGTAGACATCAGAGAGACAGACTAATACTGTTGTTCCCTACAGACCAGTAGACATCAGACAGACTAATACTGTTGTTCCCTACAGACCAGTAGACATCAGAGAGACAGACTAATACTGTTGTTCCCTACAGACCAGTAGACATCAGACAGACTAATACTGTTGTTCCCTACAGACCAGTAGACATCAGAGAGACAGACTAATACTGTTGTTCCCTACAGACCAGTAGACATCAGACAGACTAATACTGTTGTTCCCTACAGACCAGTAGACATCAGACAGACGAATACTGTTGTTCCCTACAGACCAGTAGACATCAGAGAGACAGGCTAATACTCAGACATAAACAATGAATACCTGTTGATTGTTTTTGTGTGCAGGTTAGGGTAATTACATATTGTGTTGATAATCATGTATTGATATGATGTGTGCACTGCGTAGTACAGTATTACTGCTCCAGGGGCGCTGCACTGCAGCTGATCCTGTTCTTCCATTCCCTCAGGGTGTGTGGAGGTGTGTAAAGGCTGGTTTCCCAGACACAGAGTAAGCCTAGTCCTAGACTAACAATCATGTTCAATGGAGATCACTATGGAAAGTGCTTCTTAGTCCAAGACTAGTCTTAATCTGTGTCCAGGAAACCAGGCCCAAAGTATTCTTATTTTTTTCAAAAGGATACCTACAGATGTGAACTGTATGTTGATGGGGTCGTCGAAGGACAGTTTGGTCTGCAGGTCCTGCAGCTCCTGGTGGTGCTGTCTGCTTCCAGCCTGCATCACGTCCTCTACATGTACAGTCCCTGTCTGTCTGCTGTCTGACACTATCACCATACACAGGTCTGGTAGCCTGGCAGGAGGAACACAGTAGGCTAACATTACAGGAACACAATGACAGTTACATTACAGTAACATTACAGTAACAACCTTCATTAGGTCCTCTACTGTCCCTGTCTGTCTGCTGTCTGTCATCATCACCATACACAGGCAATGAGGTTGGTTCCATTTACAGTTACAGGTACATAGACATCCACCAGTGGTAATATTTATTATTCAGAGTCAATTCAGTATAATTCCAGTGTATCCCTTTTACTGGGTTTTACATGAGCCAATAATTATATTACACCATTTGTGATATACAGTATCACATTACTTATTTTTATGTCGGGCGGCAGGTAGCTTAGTGGGTAAGAGCTTTGTGCCAGTAACCGAAAGGTTGCTGGTTCAAATCCCCGAGCCGACTAGGTGAAAAATCTGTTGATGTGCCCTTAAGCAAGGCACTTAACCCTAATTGCTCATGTAAGTCACTCTGGATAAGAGCGTCTGCTAAATGACTAAAATGTCAAATGTAAATGTAATGTTCCTGCATCAGTAAAAGCAGGAAGTGCATCACCTATGTCTCTACTGACATTCATTCCAATTAGACTGGTTTGGATTTGTCCCTGACCAAAATGGCTGCTATTATCATACCATTCTGGAACTTTGAGGGTTTATGACATACCCCTTCCAGTAATTTAATAGGATCTCTACCATGGCTATAAGTATGTTAGCCACAGACCACATTTACAGCGCATATCCAAGATGGCGTAGCAGTGCGGTCGTGTTCTTTGTTGTGTGTCCGTGTAAATAGCCTATTTTTTTGTATTTTTCGTACATATTTCCCTATCACACTTTTCATCCTTCTACTAAATATACTTTCCTGCAACCCGCCTCACTCAATGTGAAACAGATTCTATATATTTACTCACCTTTATCTAGCATCTCCAGTTGAAACTAGCTAGCCAGCTAACTAGCTACTTGCTATTAGCCACTGTTAGCGGTTTTCACCCAGAACATCGGATTTTCTGCCGGAATAACTGAATCACTGGACCCTAACACCGGATCGCAACTAGCTAGCCACAACCGAATGGATGTTGCAGTAGGCTAATCACCACTTCCCCCGAAGCAAGCACCAGTTAGCCTTGAGCCAGGCCCATATCCCGGCTATCTACCTCTTTGTCTACCGGACGGGAGGAGCCAGCTAACTAGCTACTTGTTATTAGCCACCGTTAGCGGTTTTTCACCATTGTCCGTGGTTTGCACTACCTACCAGCCAGCTCTAGCCTGGACTATTATCAGCCAGTCTGCACTGTCTGCACAGCGCGTTATCGACCCAGAACATATCGGATTTTCTGCCGGAATCACTAAATCACTGGACCTTTAATACCTGATCATCGCAACTAGCTAGCTGCAACCAACTGGATGTTGTTGTTGGCTAATCAGCCTTGAGCTAGCCTCGAGTCAGGCACATCTCCCGGCTATCTACCTCTCTGTCAACCGGACGGGACCTCCTAGAGTCAACACAGAGCCCCGCCGATCCATCACGACTGGTCTGCCGACGTAATCATCTGTGGTTTCAACAGGCTTCCCGTTGCGACGACCACGAAGATCCATCTGCTAGCACAGGCCCGCTAGCACACGCAAACAACAGCCGTGCTTCCTGCTCGCTGTGCTTTAGCACCAATTCGAACTGCTCTCGGACTCACATATTGCTGTTCACTGGACCTTATGATTACTCAGCTGCACAGCTGATGCCTGCTGGACTGTTCCTTTACACGGTACCCTGTCCTGTTTATCTGTTTAGCCTCAGCCCAAACTTTCATCGCCATTACCAGTTGTTGTCTTAGCTCTCTCTAATAACACCTGTGATTGCTTTATGCCTCTCTCCCATGTCAATATGCCTTGCCTATTGCTGTTCCAGTTAGTTCTTATTATACAATTTCAATATAGAACCCCAAGTCATTCTCAAACTGCCTCAAATAGCTCCTTTGTTCCACCCCCCATACACGCCGAGACCGGCTCAATCGGTGCCTCCAGTGATGCTATCTCTTTCATTGTTACCCAACGCTTAGGTTTACCTCCACTGTACTCATATCCTTTCATATCCTTATCTGTACATAATGCCCTGACTCTATTCTACAACGCCCGGAAATCTGCCCCCTTTATTCTCTGTACCCAACGCACTAGAAGACCAGTTCTTAAAGCCTTTAGCCGTTTCCTTATTCTAGTCCTCCTCTGTTCCTCTGGTGATGTAGAGGCTAACCCAGGCCCTGCAGCCCCCAGTATCACTCCTACTCCCCAAGAGTTATCATTTGTTGACTTCTGTAACCGTAAAAGCCTTGGTTTTCTACACGTTAACATCAGAAGCCTCCTTCCTAAGTTTGAGTTATTCACTGCGTTAGCACACTCCGCCAACCCTGATGTTCTAGCAGTGTCTGAATCCTGGCTTAGGAAGGCCACCAAAAATTCAGAAATGTCCATCCCCAACTACAACATTTTCCGTCTAGATAGAACTGCCAAAGGGGGTGGAGTTGCAATCTACTGTAGAGATAGCCTGCAGAGCTCTATCATACTATCCAGGTCTGTGCCCAAACAGTTTGAGCTCCTACTTCTAAAAATCCACCTTTCCAGAAATAAGTCTCTCACTGTTGCTGCTTGCTACAGCCCCCCCATCAGCCCCCAGCTGTGCCCTGGACACCATATATGAATTGATTGCCCCCCATCTATCCTCAGAGTGCATACTGATTGGTGACCTAAACTGGGATATGCTTAACACCCCGGCCATCCTACAATCCAAACTAGATGCCCTCAATCTCACACAAATTATCAAGGAACCTACCAGGTACAACCCTAAATCCGTAAACATGGGCACCCTCATAGATATCATCCTAACTTACCCTCTAAATACACCTCCGCTGTCTTCAACCAGGATCTTAGCGATCACTGCCTTATTGCCTGCGTCCGTAACGGGTCCGCGGTCAAACAACCACCCCTCATCACTGTCAAATGCTCCCTAAAACACATTAGCGAGCAGTCCTTCCTAATTGACCTGGCCCAGGTATCCTGGATGGATATGGATCTCATTCCGTCAGTAGAGGATGCCTGGTTGTTCTTTAAAAGTGCTTTCCTCTCAATCTTAAATAAGCATGCCCCATTCAAAAAATTCTGAACTAAGAACAGATATAGCCCCTGGTTCTCCTCAGACTTGACTGCCCTTGACCAGCACAAAAACATCCTGTGGCGTACTGCATTAGCATCGAATAGCCCCCGCGATATGCAACTTTTCAGGGAAGTTAGGAACCAATATACACAAGCAGTTAGGAAAGCAAAGGCTAGCTTTTTCAAACAGAAATTTGCATTCTGTAGCACTAACTCCAGTTTTGGGACACTGTCAAGTCCATGGAGAATAAGAGCACTTCCTCCCAGCTGCCCACTGCACTGAGGCTAGGAAACAGTATCACCACCGATAAATCTACAATAATCGAGAATTTCAACAAGCATTTTGCCCCCCCCCCCCCCCCCCCGCTTCTCCTTCACACAAATTCAGACAGCTGATGTTCTGAAAGAGCTGCAAAATCTGGACCCCTACAGACTGGAAAGCTGCCGCGGTCATCCCCCTCTTCAAAGGGGGTGACACTCTAGATCCAAACTGTTACAGACCTATATCCATCCTGCCCTGCCTTTCAAAAGTTTTTGAAAGCCAAGTTAACAAACAGATCACCGACCATTTCGAATCCCACCGTACCTTCTCCGCTATGCAATCCGGTTTCCGAGCTGGTCATGGGTGCACCTCAGCCACGCTCAAGGTCTTAAATGATATTATAACCGCGATTGATAATAGACAGTACTGTGCAGCCATCTTCATCGACCTGGCCAAGGCTTTCGACTCTGTCAACCACCGCATTCTTATTGGCAGACTAAATAGCCTTGGTTTCTCAAATGACTGCCTCGCCTGGTTCACCAACTACTTCTCAGATAGAGTTCAATGTGTCAAATCGGTGGGCCTGTTGTCTGGACCTATGGCAGTCTCTATGGGGGTGCCACAGGGTTTAATTCTTGGGCCGACTCTTTTCTCCGCGTATATCAATGATGTCGCTCTTGCTGCTGGTGACTCTGAGATCCACCTCTACGCAGACGACACCATTTTGTATACATCTGGCCCTTCATTGGACACTGTGTTAACAAACCTCCAAATGAGCTTCAATGCCATACAACACTCCTTCAGTAGCCTCCAACTGCTCTTAAACACTAGTAAAACTAAATGCATGCTCTTACATTTACGTCATTTAGCAGACGCTCTTATCCAGAGCGACTTACAAATAGGTGCATTCACCTTATAGCCAGTGGGGGGGGGGGGGGGGGTTGGGTTGGAGTAAGAGCGGGGGATAGAATGATTACTTTATCCTATCCCAGGTATTCCTTAAAGAGGTGGGGTTTCAAATGTCTCCGGAAGGTGTTGAGTGACTCCGCTGTCCTGGCGTCGTGAGGGAGCTTGTTCCACCATTGGGGTGCCAGAGCAGCGAACAGTTTTGACTGGGCTGAGCGGGAACTATGCTTCCGCAGAGGTAGGGGAGCCAGCAGGCCAGAGGTGGATGAACGCAGTGCCCTCGTTTGGGTGTAGGGACTGATCAGAGCCTGAAGGTACGGAGGTGCCGTTCCCCTCACAGCTCCGTAGGCAAGCACCATGGTCTTGTAGCAGATGCGAGCTTCAACTGGAAGCCAGTGGAGTGTGCGGAGGAGCGGGTTGACGTGAGAGAACTTGGGAAGGTTGAACACCAGACAGGCTGCGGCATTCTGGATGAGTTGTAGGGGTTTAATGGCACAGGCAGGGAGCCCAGCCAACAGCGAGTTGCAGTAATCCAGACGGGAGATGACAAGTGCCTGGATTAGGACCTGTGCCGCTTCCTGTGTAAGGCAGGGTCGTACTCTCCGAATGTTGTAGAGCATGAACCTACAGGATCGGGTCACCGCCTTGATGTTAGCGGAGAACGACAGGGTGTTGTCCAGGGTCACGCCAAGGCTCTTCGCACTCTGGGAGGAGGACACAACGGAGTTGTCAACCGTGATGGCGAGATCATGGTCTTCAATCGAACGCTGCTGGCACCCGCCCACCTGACTAGAATCACTACTCTCGACGGGTCTGACGTAGAGTATGTGGACAACTACAATTACCTAGGTGTCTGGTTAGACTGTAAACTCTCCTTCCAGACTCACATTAAGCATCTCCAATCCAAAGTTAAATCTAGAATCGGCTTCCTATTTCGCAACAAAGCCTCCTTCATTCATGCTGCCAATTATGTCCTCGTAAAACTGACTATCCTACCGATCCTTGACTTCGGCGATGTCATTTACAAAATAGCCTCCAACACTCTATTCAGCAAATTGGATGTAGTCTATCACAGTGCCATCCGTTTTGTCACCAAAGCCCCATATACAGTGGGGAAAAAAAGTATTTAGTCAGCCACCGATTGTGCAAGTTCTCCCACTTAAAAAGATGAGAGAGGCCTGTAATTTTCATCATAGGTACACGTCAACTATGAAAGACAAAATTAGGAAAAAAAATCCAGAAAATCACATTGTAGGATTTTTAATGAATTTATTTGCAAATTATGGTGGAAAATAAGTATTTGGTCAATAACAAAAGTTTCTCAATACTTTGTTATATACCCTTTGTTGGCAATGACACAGGTCAAACGTTTTCTGAAAGTCTTCACAAGGTTTTCACACACTGTTGCTGGTATTTTGGCCCATTCCTCCATGCAGATCTCCTCTAGAGCAGTGATGTTTTGGGGCTGTCGCTGGGCAACACGGACTTTCAACTCCCTCCAAAGATTTTCTATGGGGTTGAGATCTGGAGACTGGCTAGGCCACTCCAGGACCTTGAAATGCTTCTTACGAAGCCACTCCTTCGTTGCCCGGGCGGTGTGTTTGGGATCATTGTCATGCTGAAAGACCCAGCCACGTTTTCACTCAAAATCTCACGATACATGGCCCCATTCATTCTTTGCTTTACACGGATCAGTCGTCCTGGTCCCTTTGCAGAAAAACAGCCCCAAAGCATGATGTTTCCACCGCCATGCTTCACAGTAGGTATGGTGTTCTTTGGATGCAACTCAGCATTCTTTGTCCTCCAAACACGACGAGTTGAGTTTTTACCAAAAAGTTATATTTTGGTTTCATCTGACCATATGACATTCTCCCAATCCTCTTCTGGATCATCCAAATGCACTCTAGCAAACTTCAGACGGGCCTGGACATGTACTGGCTTAAGCAGGGGGACACGTCTGGCACTGCATGATTTGAGTTCCTGGCTGCGTAGTGTGTTACTGATGGTAGGCTTTGTTACTTTGGTCCCAGCTCTCTGCAGGTCATTCACTAGGTCCCCCCGTGTGGTTCCGGGATTTTTGCTCACCGTTCTTGTGATCATTTTGACCCCACGGGGTGAGATCTTGCGTGGAGCCCCAGATCGAGGGAGATTATCAGTGGTCTTGTATGTCTTCCATTTCCTAATAATTGCTCCCACAGTTGATTTCTTCAAACCAAGCTGCTTACCTATTGCAGATTCAGTCTTCCCAGCCTGGTGCAGGTCTACAATTTTGTTTCTGGTGTCCTTTGACAGCTCTTTGGTCTTGGCCATAGTGGAGTTTGGAGTGTGACTGTTTGAGGTTGTGGACAGGTGTATTTTATACTGATAACAAGTTCAAACACGTGCCATTAATACAGGTAACGAGTGGAGGACAGAGGAGCCTCTTAAAGAAGAAGTTACACGTCTGTGAGAGCCAGAAATCTTGCTTGTTTGTAGGTGACCAAATACTTATTTTCCACCATAATTTGCAAATAAATTCATTAAAAATCCTAAAATGTGATTTTCTGGAAAAAAAATTCTCAATTTGTCTGTCATAGTTGACGTGTACCTATGATGACAATTACAGGCCTCTCTCATCTTTTTAAGTGGGAGAACTTGCACAATTGGTGGCTGACTAAATACTTTTTTTCCCCACTGTACTACCCACCACTGTGACCTGTATGCTCTTGTTGGCTGGTCCTCACTACATATTAGTCGCCAAACCCACTGGCTCCAGGCCATCTATAAATCACTGCTAGGCAAATCTCTGCCTTATCTTAGCTCATTGGTCACCATAGCAACACCCACCCGTAGTATGCGCTCCAGCAGGTATATCTCACTGGTCATCCCCAAAGCCAACACCTCCTTTGGCCGCTATTCCTTCCAGTTCTCTGCTGCCAATGACTGGAACGAACTGCAAAAATCTCTGAAGCTGGAGACTTATCTCGCTCACTAACTTTAAGCATCAGTTGTCAGAGCACCTTACCGATCACTGCACCTGTACACAGCCCTTCTGAAATTAGCCCACTCAACTACCTCATCCCCATATTGTTATTTATTTTGCTCATTTGCACCCCAGTATCTCTATTTGCACATCATCTCTTGCACATCTATCATTCCAGTGTTAATACTAATTGTAATTATTTTGGCCTATTATGGCCTATTTATTGCCTTACCTCCATAACTTTCTACATTTGCACACACTGTATATATATTTTCTGTGGTATTTTTGACTTTATGTTTTGTTTTACCCCATATGTAACTCTGTGTTGTTGTTTTTATCGCACTGCTTTGCTTTATCTTGGCCAGGTCGCAGTTGTAAATGAGAACTTGTTCTCAACTGGCTTACCTGGTTAAATAAAGGTGAAATAAAAAATAAAATAAAAAAAGTATTCAGACCCTTAACTTTGATGAAACTCCATTGGCAGCGATTACAGCCTTGAATCTTCTTGGGTATGATGCTACAAGCTTGGCACACCTGTATTTGGGGAGTTTTTCCCATTCTTCTCCGCATATCCTCTCAAACTCTGTCAGGTTAGATGGGGAGCGTTGCTTCACAGCTATTTGCAGGTCTCTCCAGAGATGTTCGATCAGGTTCAAGTCCGGGCTCTGGTTGGGCCACTTAAGAACATTCAGAGACTTGTCCTGAAGCCACTCCTGCGTTGTCTTGGCTTTGTGCTTAGGGTCATTGTCCTGTTGGAAAGTGAACCTTCGTCCCAGTCTGAGGTCCTGAGCGCTCTACAGCAGGTTTTCATCAAGGATCTCTCTATACTTTGCTTCATTCATCTTTCCCTCGATCCTGACTAGTCTCCCAGTCCCTGTCGCTGAAAAACATCCCCACAGCAAGATGCTGCTAACACCATGCTTCACCGTAGGGATGGTGCCAGGTTTCCTCCAGACGTGACGCTTGGCATTCAGGCCAAAGAGTTCAATCTTGGTTTCAACAGACCAGAAAATCTTGTTTCTCATGGTCTGAGAGTCTTTAGGTGCCTTTTGGCAAACTCCAAGCGGGCTGTCATGTGCCTTTTACTGAGGAGTGGCTTCTGTCTGGCCACTCTACCATAATGGCCTGATTGGTGGAGTGCTGCAGAGATGGTTGTCCTTCTGGAAGGTTCTCCCATCTCCACAGAGGAACTCTAGAGCTCTGTCAGAGTGACGTTCGGGTTCTTGGTCACCTCCTTGACCAAGGCCCTTCTCACCCGATTCCTCAATTTGGCCAGGCGGCCAGCTCTGGGAAGAGTCTTGGTGGTTCCAAACTTCTTCTATTTAAGAATGATGGAGGCCACTGTGTTCTTGGGGACTTTCAATGCTGCAGACATTTTTAGGTACCCTTCCCCAGATCTGTACCCTTTGACACAACCCTGTCTCGGAGCTCTACGGACAATTCCTTCAACCTCATGTCTTGGATTCTGCTCTGACATGCACTGTTAACTGTGGTACCTTTTTTTTTTTTTTACCACAGGTGGACTCCAATCAAGTTGTAGAAACATCTCAAGGATGATCAATGGAAACAGGATGCACCTGAGCTCAATTTCGAGTCTGATAGCAAAGGGTCTGAATACTTATGTAAATAAGGTATTTCTGTTTTTTATTTTTAATACATTTGCAAAAATTTCCAAAAACCTGTTTTCACTTTGTCATTATAGGGTATTGTGTGTAGATCGCTGATTTTTATTTATTTAATCCATTTTAGAATAAGGCTGTAACATAACAAAATGTGGAAAACGTCAAGGGGTCTGAATTGTTTCCGAAGGCGCTGTACGTTCAGGGTTCTATATCTATGATTATTAGTATCCTGCTAGTTACTTGTTTACTTCATGGTGCAGTAATACAATATGTCTGTTGATTCACTCATGGTGCAGTCGTACAACATTAACATACCGGTCTGTTGATTCACTCATGGTGCAATAGTACAATATTAACATACCTGGAGCTCCTAAAGACCCCTGACTCTGCTGTGTCCATCTCTGGGCAGATCTGTCTCAGCATGTCACAGAACCTCTGGGTCTTAAACTGGGTGGGACACACCACAGCTTTACACTGCACCTACAGAGACAGACAGAACAGAACCTCTGGGTCTTAAACTGGAAAGGACACAGACAGCACCAGGGTCGGGATCAGTTCAGTTATTCATTTGGTCAATCCAGGAAGTGTATTGAAATTCAAATCTGGAAATATAAAACAACATGACACTGGATAAGAACATACCTTCCTCAGGGTGTACTCCAGCTCCTTCAGCTGATAGGCTGGGTTTATTGACACCTGTAGAGGTTATCACAATGCTTTAATATTAGGAACAATAGATCCTAACAGATAATACATATTCATTTTAGAATCTAATTTAATAGATCATCTTCACCAGTATGATGCCAGCCTTGGCTGTGGCGAACTGAAACAGGATCCAGTGGTATGTGTTGGGCCCCCAGACTCCTAGTCTGTCCCCTCTCTTCAGACCCAGGGCCAGGAGACCTGCAGCGGCCTGGTCAACCTGGGGGAGGAAGGAGACCATGACCCAGGTAGTAATATATAGGATATCCCTATTTTCAAAGAAGCCCAGAGCTGCACAAAGACAGATGTTTGTGTATATGACTTTGCCATAGCATCAGTCATCAAATGCTTAGAACTGTGATGGTAATACATCAACGTTGTTCTGGATTTATGTAGTGTTCCATAATGGATGTTCTAGTTGGCAGGTTACCCCACCTTGTTATGTTTCAATATAAATGTTTAACCACCACCACCAACAACACCACTTTGACTGGACTTACTGTAGGTTTCAAAGTCCAAAACATAATGCCTGTTGTTATGTTATCCCTCCTAAACCTCTACAATCCTGTTATGTTATCCCTCCTAAACCACTACAATCCTGTTATGTTACCCCTCTTAAACCTCTACAATCCTGTTATGTTATCCCTCCTAAACCTCTACAATCCTGTTATGTTATCCCTCCTAAACCTCTACAATCCCACACTTCACTATGTAGTTAAAAAGACCATTAGAAATGCACTGACAGATCATACATGTATGTTCTTGGGTGAGAAGGGTGTAAGGAGGGAATGGACTCATGGCATCCAAATGTGATGTAACAGATTAGATGTGAATATATAGAATGGGTGTTCCCTAGTGTCACCCACACTGTGGAAAGAGACTAGCTGTTCCCTGGAGACTCACATCCTCCTGAAACTGGGCGAAGGTCTTGCGGACCCCGTCTTGCAGGAACACCAGGGCCTCTCTGTGGGGCCAGCGGTCAGCTGCAGCCTGCAGACTCTGACCCACCGTCTGGCCCAGCAGGGACACTGAGGACGCCCCATGGACGTAGCTGCAGCTCACAGCCGGGACCAGGGGGGGACTGTCCACATGGAGCGACCTGCTGAGGGAGAGACATAACGTATTATAAGCCTTTATAAGACATTATGATGAAGACGTCATAAATGCCCAGCAGGGTCACTGAGGAGGTCCCGTGGACGTAGCTACAGCTCACATACGTGTACTGCTTTTAAATGTGATATGCCTGGGTTATATGTGTTATGAATGTGGAAAGGATTTCATTCCTGTCCTTCAGCTCAGTTCAGTAGCTTTGATGTGTCTGGGTGGTTTAATACATAATCCACAGCATAATTATTAACTTGACCTTGCTTTAAGAGATATCCAAAGTTTGATTTGTTATTGTTACCCATCTACCAATCGCTGCCCTTCTTTATAAGGCTTTCGAAAAGCTCCCTGGTCTTTGTAGTTGAATCTGTGCTTGAAATTCAATACTTGACTGAGGGACCTTACAGATGTTGTATGTATGGGGGACAGAGGAAGGGTTAGTCATTCAAAAATCATGTCAACCCCTATTATTAGTGAGTCCATGTAACTTATGTTATTTGTTTACGAAAGTAAACTCCTGAACTAATTTAGGCTTGCCTGAACAAAGGGGCTGACTACTTATGCAATGACTATACTTTAGTCATCTAATTTTTATTAATCTTTAAAAAATGTTAATATTTTCTTCCACTTTGACATTACAGAGTATTTTGAGTAGATTGCTGACAAAAGATTACAATTAAATCCATTTTAATCCCACTTTGTAACACAATAAAATGTGAAGAAATCCAAGGGGTATGAATACTTTAGCAAGGCAGTGTATACAGAGAGAGACACACAGGGGGTGGAAACTGACAGGGATGG
This sequence comes from Coregonus lavaretus, assembly GCF_964263955.1. Lineage (NCBI taxonomy): Eukaryota > Metazoa > Chordata > Actinopteri > Salmoniformes > Salmonidae > Coregonus > Coregonus lavaretus. Next base: position 63,220,570 of record NC_139989.1, read on the forward strand.
GTTGGTGAACTTTATCCATGACATGTCAATATAATACTGGAGTTAGTCAAACAACAGAAAGGAACCCCCTGCATCCCTGATCCTTAACCGACCTCCTGTGGAGTTCTGTGGGCTGTGGTTTCATAGTCGACCTCTCTTGGCTGTTCTGTTGGGAGCCTACATAAACAGCAGACCACTGTTAGAAGAAATATGCCCCACCTCACTCACTCAATATTATTCCCATCAGGTCACAGGACGTGAAGTCTTTCAGAGGGGAAACTGGACTTAATGGATATGTGAAAAAACATGTTCAGTGCCAAGACAACCACACTGAACCCCGTTCCTTACAGACAAGACAAAGCAGAAGCTGTGCTGGACAATCCAAGTCCTCTGTAGCTCAGCTGGTAGAGCACAGTGCGTGTAATGCCAAGGTAGTGGGTTTGATCCCCGGGACCACCCATACACAAAAAAATTATAATGTATGCACGCATGATTGTATGTCGCTTTGGATAAAAGCGTCTGCTAAATGGCATATTATTATAAGTAAAAACGTATTTTATTATTAAAAAACATGTTTCTGAAAAGGAAATCTCACAAGGAAGCATTGAAAGACATACCCTCAGTCTAAATAAGGCCAGTTACATACAGGTCATTAAGCTTGTACTCTACAGTTGGTAGATCAAAGATAAAACGTGGTTTGCCGAATAAGGGTGAATAAAGAGATGAAACTACAAGCACCAGAGAAATAATCCAAATAGTCTAACTGTCAGTGGATAATCTTTGGACCCAACACCAAATTAGCTAGGCTGTGATAAGAGAGTAGTGTGTATGACAAGGACAAGAGAGAAAACCTACCTACCACACCAGAGCCAGGTTGGGTTCCCAGGTGTCCATGTCTTCTGTAGAGAGGAGACCACCTGTAGAGGTTGTAACAAAGCCCTTCTAGAGAACACACTGAGCTGTCTGAGGAGGTGAGGAGCCATGGTTTGAGGTCCCAGAAGGACAGGACAGAGCAGGAGAGAGGAGGCGACTGGAGGGACCTTTGACCGAAGGCTTCAGGAGAGAGAATCACAACGTGTGTAGTGAAATGTTTAACTCTTATCTAAACTGGTCTGATTGGGTATTTACAGGTCACAGGTAATGACATGGGTCGTAGGCTATATAGCGCACAGTCATGTAGAGGCAACGGTTTTAGCTTGGTATGTCAGGGTGAGTTGTTTGGTGAAAAAAAGAGGGTGGTCAGCACACAAAATGTTCATTTTGCGATTTTAAATATCTATTTTTTTATATGATATTTTTCTCATTTTTTCTGGCTTGCATTGTGGGGTGTTTGGAAATGTAGGTTGGGCCATGTTGGAGGAAGCAAGCTGTGAAAAACTGAAAATAATAAGTTCATTTACTTTTAACCCTCAAGCTTCCAAAGTGCTTCACATACACTAACTGTTGTCAACAATGACAGAAGGAAGAGAACGGGCCTCCATGGTAACCTGTCACCAGACTGAACAGGGCCTCCATGATAGACTGTCACCAAAGACTGAACAGGGCCTCCATGGTTGTCTGTCACCAAAGACTGAAGAAGATCATTGACAACATGATTGAGTGGTCAGGGCTTTCACTGGTTGGCCCAGGTTGGGGGAAGGAAACTGTGAAAAATGAAGTTGAATTAGTCCATTTACTTTCAACCCTCAAGCTACCAACATACTTCCCCATCCATCATAGGAGCCTGTCACTGAAAGGCCAAAGATGATAATTGATCAGGTAATTGATCAGATAATTGATCAAGTAATTGGTCAGATCATTGATAAGATAATTGATTAGGTCATTTATCAGATAATTGATCAGGTAATTGATCAGGTAGTTGATCAGGTAATTTATCAAGTAATTGATATTTGACTGATCAGGGCTTTTACTGGACACAGTCTTCAGTATTATGTGTTTACCAGAATATTGTTTGGGGGGAAAAACTGGTCAGGTTAAAAAAGACTCAGATAAGACATGACAAGAATCTGAGTTGTGAGTGACTAGACACGCTAATGGAGGCACGTCTTATATGTGGCACAGTCTGGACAATATCTTTAATAGTACACCAAATTTGACAAATAGGCTTTATAGGCAATTTTTCATGAAGAATATTAAAACAATGTCACATCACACATTCCACAAGGTGGCGATAAAGTTGAGTGTAAAGGTGAGTGGAAGGAAAAGAGAAAGTAGCAGGAAGTGAATGACATCAGAGCTGTTGCATTAAAGTTGAAGGCCTATTCGATCCTGTCTGTCCTCAAATTCAGATTATTATTATACAGTGATAATAAAACATCAAACAAATTTGACACATGAACACAAATCAACTTACTTTCATAGAAAAGGTTTAATATTCTGTAAACATTCTATATTAAATCTTCAGAAATAAGTTGAATAAAATACAAAATATATGTATATCCTTGAGTTTGTTTCATCTTCAGTTATATCAAGGCATCTGAGAAGTCACAGAGGATATTCAAAAAGGTGCAGGAATACATTCATAGCCATACTCAGTGTTGTCATGGTGACAGTGTACAACCAACCATAATCTCCTCCTACAGTGAAACAGTTAAAGCACTAAAAAGTTAGGTCGCTGATGTTATTGGCAGTACAATTGCCGCAATCCGTGAGTAACGCCGCTCTAGCACTGGGTGTCAAACTCATTTTGCCCCGCTGGCCGCATTCAGTCTTCACCAAGGTCCGGAGGGCCGCCCTTAAAATTGGTATATATTTTCTCGCCGTCAAAAGGTGCAAAATGTCCTCTATCCATCGGTTTTTGAAATTTCTATGCTCCCTGACTGTCTAGCTTTCATTTAGATGACTGTTAGCTAGCTGGACAGAGTGAAGAGACTATAAATGTACAGTATCTTTCATTTAGATTACTGTTAGCTAGCTGGACAGAGTGAAGAGACTATAAATGTAGCTTTCATTTTGATGACTGTTAGCTAGCTGGACAGAGTGAAGAGACTATAAATGTAGCTTTCATTTTGATGACTGTTAGCAAGCTGGACAGAGTGAAGAGACTATATAAATGTAGCTTTCATTTTGATGACTGTTAGCTAGCTGGACAGAGTGAAGAGACTAAATGTACAGTAGCTTTCATTTTGATGACTGTTAGCTAGCTGGACAGAGTGAAGAGACTATACATGTAGCTATCATTTTGATGACTGTTAGCTAGCTGGACAGAGTGAAGAGACTATAAATGTAGCTTTCATTTTGATGACTGTTAGCAAGCTGGACAGAGTGAAGAGTCTATAAATGTAGCTTTCATTTGATGACTGTTAGCTAGTTGGACAGAGTGAAGAGACTAAATGTAGGTCCATTATCATTTCTAAATAGTTATGATTTGGTTTTTTAAAATAAAAATATTTATTTGTGTCTACTAGTGGGCCGTATATTAGACAGTTCTACTGTAGCGTCTACCAGTGGGCCGTACGTTAGACAGTCCTACTGTAGCGTCTACCAGTGGGCCGTATGTTAGACAGTCCTACTGTAGCGTCTACCAGTGGGCCGTACGTTAGACAGTCCTACTGTAGCGTCTACTAGTGGGCCGTATGTTAGACAGTCCTACTGTAGCGTCTACCAGTGGGCCGTACGTTAGACAGTCCTACTGTAGCTTCTACTAGTGGGCCGTATGTTAGACAGTCCTACTGTAGCGCTACCAGTGGGCCGTATGTTAGACAGTCCTACTGTAGCGTCTACTACTGTAGCGTCTACTAGTGGGCCGTACGTTAGACAGTCCTACTGTAGCGTCTACCAGTGGGCCGTACATTAGACAGTCCTACTGTAGCGTCTACCAGTGGGCCGTACGTTAGACAGTCCTACTGTAGCGTCTACCAGTGGGCCGTACGTTAGACAGTCCTACTGTAGCGTCTACCAGTGGGCCGTATGTTAGACAGTCCTACTGTAGCGTCTACCAGTGGGCCATATGTTAGACAGTGCTACTGTAGCGTCTACCAGTGGGCCGTATGTTAGACAGTCCTACTGTAGCGTCTACCAGTGGGCCGTACGTTAGACAGTTCTACTATAGCGTCTACCAGTGGGCCGTACGTTAGACAGTCCTACTGTAGCGTCTACTAGTGGGCCGTATGTTAGACAGTCCTACTGTAGCGTCTACTAGTGGGCCGTACGTTAGACAGTCCTACTGTAGCGTCTACTAGACTGCTTGGTCAGCTTTTACAGCACTGTCATGGTACCAAGTTCAGGGTCTGAATGAAGCAGGGATGTTGTGTCATTCAGCCTCATGTGTCTGTGGATGAATACAGAAGATATGAATTGTCTGTAAACAGAAATAGAATGAGAGATGGTGGTGTGTACTGTGTAGGGAGAGGAGGGAGGGAGAGAGTGGAGGGAGAGAGAGAGGGGATGGAGAGTGGGGAGGGACAGAGAGGGGAGGGAGAGTGGGGAGGGAGAGAGAGAGAGGGGAGGGAGAGAGAGAGAGGGGAGGGAGGGAGGGGGAGAGGGGAGGGGGAGCTAGCATGTGAGAGAGTGTGACTTCCAAATCCAGACTAAATCTGTGTGCAAACTCTGTTGTGTTGTGCAAGCCTGGATACGTACAGTTGAAGTCGGAAGTTTACATACACTTAGGTTGGAGTCATTAAAACTTGTTTTTCAACCACTCCACAAATTTCTTGTTAACAAACTATCGTTTTGGCAAGTCGGTTAGGACATCTACTTTGTGTATGACACAAGTAATTTTTCCAACAATTGTTTACAGACAGATTATTTCACTTATAATTCACTGTATCACAATTCCAGTGGGTCAGAAGTTTACATACACTAAGTTGACTGTGCCTTTAAACAGCTTGGAAAATATCCAGAAAATGATGTCATGGCTTTAGAAGCTTCTGATAGGCTAATTGACATCATTTGAGTCAATTGGAGGTGGATGTATTTCAAGGCCTACCTTCAAACTCAGTGCCTCTTTGCTTGACATCATGGGAAAATCAAAAGAAATCAGCCAAGACCTCAGAAAAAAAATCGTAGACCTCCACAAGTCTGGTTCATACTTGGGAGCAATTTCCAAACGCCTGAAGGTACCACGTTCATCTGTACAAACAATAGTACGCAAGTATAAACACCATATGAACACGCAGCCGTCATACCGCTCAGGAATGAGACGCGTTCTGTCTCCTATAGATGAACGTACTTTGGTGCAAAAAGTGCAAATCAATTCCAGAACAACAGCAAAGGACCTTGTGAAGAGGCTGGAGGAAACAGGTACAAAAGTATCTATATCCACAGTAAAACGAGTCCTATATCGACATAACCTGAAATGCTGCTCAGCAAGGAAGAAGCCACTGCTCCAAAACCGCCATAAAAAAGCCAGACTATGGTTTGCAACTGCACATGGGGACAAAGACCGTACTTTTTGGAGAAATGTCCTCTGGTCTGATGGCCATAATGACCATCGTTATATTTGGAGGAAAAGGGGGACTGCTTGCAAGCCGAAGAACACCATCCCAACCGTGAAGCACAGGGGTGGCAGCATCATGCTGTGGGGGTGCTTTGCTGCAGGAGGGACTGGTGCACTTCACAAAATAGATGGCATCATGAGGAAGGAAAATTATGTGGATATATTGAAGCAACATCTCAAGACATCAGTCAGGAAGTTAAAGCTTGGTCGCAAATGGGTCTTCCAAATGGACAATGACCCCAAGCATACTTCCAAAGTTGTGGCAAAATGGCTTAAGGACAACAAAGTCAAGGTATTGGAGTGGCCATCAATCCTATAGAAAATATGTGGGCAGAACCGAAAAAGTGTGTGCGAGCAAGGAGGCCTACAAACCTGACTCAGTTACACCAGCTCTGTCAGGAGGAATGGGCCAAAATTCACCCAACTTATTGTGGGAAGCTTGTGGAAGGCTACCCGAAACATTTGACCCAAGTTAAACAATTTAAAGGCAATGCTACCAAATACTAACTGAGTGTATGTAAACTTCTGACCCACTGGGAATGTGATGAAAGAAATACAAGCTGAAATAAATAATTATTTATACTATAATTCTGACATTTCACATTCTTAAAATAAAGTGGTGATCCTAACTGACCTAAAACAGGGAATTTTTACTAGGATTAAATGTCAGGAATTGTGAAAAACTGAGTTTAAATGTATTTGGCTAAGGTGTATGTAAACTTCCGACTTCAACTGTATGTACGTACATAGGCATCACATTGATGATAACAGTAGTGCATGTGTAACCTCCCAGTTCTTCCCTCTGAAGACAGCAGACAGCAGGCACCACAGAGATCCTATCATTCATTGATTCATCATAGTGAGCCGTTCCATAGTGAGCAGTTCCTGTGATTTGTTGCGGCTCCTACAGGCCAAGGCTCGCGGAAGGCTACCTCCTTACTTCATTCTGATTCTAGACGTACAGTGGGGGAAAAAAGTATTTAGTCAGCCACCAATTGTGCAAGTTCTCCCACTTAAAAAGATGAGAGAGGCCTGTAATTTTCATCATAGGTACACGTCAACTATGACAGACAAATTGAGAAAAAAAAATCCTGAAAATCACATTGTAGGATTTTTAATGAATTTATTTGCAAATTATGGTGGAAAATAAGTATTTGGTCACCTACAAACAAGCAAGATTTCTGGCTCTCACAGACCTGTAACTTCTTCTTTAAGAGGCTCCTCTGTCCTCCACTCATTACCTGTATTAATGGCACCTGTTTGAACTTGTTATCAGTATAAAATACACCTGTCCACAACCTCAAACAGTCACACTCCAAACTCCACTATGGCCAAGACCAAAGAGCTGTCAAAGGACACCAGAAACAAAATTGTAGACCTGCACCAGGCTGGGAAGACTGAATCTGCAATAGGTAAGCAGCTTGGTTTGAAGAAATCAACTGTGGGAGCAATTATTAGGAAATGGAAGACATACAAGACCACTGATAATCTCCCTCGATCTGGGGCTCCACGCAAGATCTAAATGATCACAAGAACGGTGAGCAAAAATCCCATAACCACACGGGGGGACCTAGTGAATGACCTGCAGAGAGCTGGGACCAAAGTAACAAAGCCTACCATCAGTAACACACTACGCCGCCAGGGACTCAAATCCTGCAGTGCCAGACGTGTCCCCCTGCTTAAGCCAGTACATGTCCAGGCCTGTCTGAAGTTTGCTAGAGTGCATTTGGATGATCCAGAAGAGGATTGGGAGAATGTCATATGGTCAGATGAAACCAAAATAGAACTTTTTGGTAAAAACTCAACTCGTCGTGTTTGGAGGACAAAGAATGCTGAGTTGCATCCAAAGAACACCATACCTACTGTGAAGCATGGGGGTGGGAACATCATGCTTTGGGGCTGTTTTTCTGCAAAGGGACCAGGACGACTGATCCGTGTAAAGGAAAGAATGAATGGGGCCATGTATCGTGAGATTTTGAGTGAAAACCTCCTTCCATCAGCAAGGGCATTGAAGATGAAACGTGGCTGGGTCTTTCAGCATGACAATGATCCCAAACACACCGCCCGGGCAATGAAGGAGTGGCTTCGTAAGAAGCATTTCAAGGTCCTGGAGTGGCCTAGCCAGTCTCCAGATCTCAACCCCATAGAAAATCTTTGGAGGGAGTTGAAAGTGACAGCCCCAAAACATCACTGCTCTAGAGGAGATCTGCATGGAGGAATGGGCCAAAATACCAGCAACAGTGTGTGAAAACCTTGTGAAGACTTACAGAAAACGTTTGACCTGTGTCATTGCCAACAAAGGCTATATAACAAAGTATTGAGAAACTTTTGTTATTGACCAAATACTTATTTTCCACCATAATTTGCAAATAAATTCATAAAAAATCCTACAATGTGATTTTCTGGATTTTTTTTCTCATTTTGTCTGTCATAGTTGACGTGTACCTATGATGAAAATTACAGGCCTTTCTCATCTTTTTAAGTGGGAGAACTTGCACAATTGGTGGCTGACTAAATACTTTTTTCCCCCACTGTAATTCTATGGCAGGCAGGTACACAGTTTGTCTCACTGGGTTACACGTGCGTATTAGTACGTCACACGTTGGTGACATAAACAGTGTCTGCTGCTTTCCCTCCCTGTGTAGAAGGAACATGGCTGTACTGGCAGTCAGGGGCTAGGATGATAGCAGGCTTCTGTTGGTAGGCAGCAGGAGGACCTGCTTTCTTCTTCTCTTCTCTGTCCTTCTGTCTGTCCAGATAGTAGAAGGCTCCGATGAGGAAGAGGCCAGAGGAGGAGACGGTCACACTGCAGGCGTAGAACACATAAGAGTACTGGCCTGTGCTGTCCACCAACATGCCTGGAAGAGAGGGACATGGAGACACGCACAGCGTTAGGAAAGACTTGGGTAACACTTTATTTGAAGGGTACCTACGTTACGATGTCATAACACGTTCATAACCCACACAAAACAGTTCATAAGCAGTACATAAGCATTTCCTAGAAGGCTTGTATCAATAACCACACGTGATGCTATAACAGCCAGAGAACAGCTACAGTGGGGAGAACAAGTATTTGATACACTGCCGATTTTGCAGGTTTTCCTACTTAAAAAGCATGTAGATGTCTGTAATTTTTATCATAGGTACACTTCAGCTGTGAGAGACGGAATCTAAAACAAAAATCCAGAAAATCACATTGTATGATTTTTAAGTAATTAATTTGCATTTTATTGCATGACATAAGTATTTGATCACCTACCAACCAGTAAGAATTCCGGCTCTCACAAACCTGTTCATTTTTCTTTAAGAAGCCCTCCTGTTCTCCACTCATTACCTGTATTAGCAGCACCTGTTTGAACTCATTACCTGTATAAAAGACACCTGTCCACACACTCAATCAAACAGACTCCAACCTCTCCACAATGGCCAAGACCAGAGAGCTGTGTAAGGACATCAGGGATACAATTGTAGACCTGCACAAGGCTGGTATGGGCTACAGGACAATAGGCAAGCAGCTTGGTGAGAAGGCAACAACTGTTGGCGCAATTATTAGAAAATGGAAGAAGTTCAAGATGACGGTCAATCACCCTCGGTCTGGGGCTCCATGCAAGATCTCACCTCGTGAGGCATCAATGATCATGAGGAAGGTGAGGGATCAGCCCAGAACTACACGGCAGGAACTGGTCAATGACCTGAAGAGAGCTGGGACCACAGTCTCAAAGAAAACCATTAGTAACACACTACGCCGTCATGGATTAAAATCCTGCAGCGCACGCAAGGTCCCCCTGCTCAAGCCAGCGCATGTCCAGGCCCGTCTGAAGTTTGCCAATGACCATCTGGATGATCCAGAGGAGGAATGGGAGAAGGTCATGTGGTCTGATGAGACAAAAACAGAGCTTTTTGGTCTAAACTCCACTCGCCGTGTTTGGAGGAAGAAGAAGGATGAGTACAACCCCAAGAACACCATCCCAACCGTGAAGCATGGAGGTGCAAACATCATTCTTTGGGGATGCTTTTCTGCAAAGGGGACAGGACGACTGCACCGTATTGAGGGGAGGATGGATGGGGCCATGTATCGCAAGATCTTGGCCAACAACCTCATTCCCTCAGTAAGAGCATTGAAGATGGGTCGTGGCTGGGTCTTCCAGCATGACAACGACCCGAAACACACAGCCAGGGCAACTAAGGAGTGGCTCCGTAAGAGGCATCTCAAGGTCCTGGAGTGGCCTAGCCAGTCTCCAGACCTGAACCCAATAGAAAATATTTGGAGGGAGCTGAAAGTCTGTATTGCCCAGTGACAGCCCCGAAACCTGAAGGATCTGGATGAGGTCTGTATGGAGGAGTGGGCCAAAATCCCTTCTGCATTGTGTGCAAACCTGGTCAAGACCTACAGGAAATGTATGATCTCTGTAATTGCAAACAAAGGTTTCTGTACCAAATATTAAGTTCTGCTTTTCTGATGTATCAAATACTTATGTCATGCAATAAAATGCAAATGAATTACTTAAAAATCATACAATGTGGTTTTCTGGATTTTTGTTTTAGATTCCGTCTCTCACAGTTGAAGTGTACCTATGATAAAGATTACAGACCTCTACATGCATTGTAAGTAGGAAAACCTGCAAAATCGGCAGTGTATCAAATACTTGTTCTCCCCACTGTATATTTAAGCGTGGCAGTGTGTCCTCACAACACGTTCATCTGAACTGGATCCTAGTTCAGCACAGCTCTGCCACAGGGCTAGTAGGCTACCACCAGGCGTTGACATTTGAGTTGCCATGGCGCTGGAAACCAGAGACCATAGGTACACTAGGCCACTCCCTCCTCCAGTCAGCCTGCCCTGCCCTCTGCCCTGAACACACATGCCAACACACACACGCAAGTACATTCTTGCACGCATAAATACAAACACATACATACACTCTCTCTCTCTCTCCTGCCTAGGGTTATGTCTTTGGGCAGTGACTCCTGGAACAGGACAGAGCCATTCCCTGTCGACCCAGACATTGCTACCCGCCTGACACAAGCACGCGCACACACACAGACACATACACACACACACACACACACACACACACACAGTGGAAAACAGAGCACATGACCCAGTCACATCCCCAGCTATGACATGGGAATCCAGCGGACGGAACATTCCATTTCCCCGTGTGACAAAACTCATACCCTCCTCAGTCCTCACATAACATAACAAGTTTATACTGGGCATAACTCATACCCTCCCCAGTCCTCACATAACATAACAAGTTTACACTGGGCATAACTCATACCCTCCTCAGTCCTCACATAACATACAAGTTTATACTAGGCATAACTTATACCCTCCTCAGTCCTCACATAACATAACAAGTTTATACTGGGCATAACTTATACCCTCCTCAGTCCTCACATAACATAACAAGTTTATACTGGGCATAACTCATACCCTCCCCAGTCCTCACATAACATAACAAGTTTACACTGGGCATAACTCATACCCTCCTCAGTCCTCACATAACATACAAGTTTATACTAGGCATAACTTATACTCTCCTCAGTCCTCACATAACATAACACGTTTATACTGGGCATAACTCATAGCCTCCTCAGTCCTCACATAACATAACAAGTTTATACTGGGCATAACTCATAGCCTCCTCAGTCCTCACATAACATACGTTTATACTGGCCATAACTTGACAAGAACCTTAACATCTATGTCTATATGAGTCACTGTGTCCAACACCACCACCTGTTGTTATGCTGGCCACCTACTGACCAACAATGATACAATTAGACTGTAAATAACTTGACATGCGGTAGGGGCAGTCATTGATTCTGTACAAGAGACAAAGAATACACAGATAGGATTTGAACATTAGATGACATAGACTAGAATACCATATTGTACCAAACATATTGTATGGGGAAATTCTCACACTGACATACAGTGAAAAGGACAAAGATAAGTGCACACACACAGTCACCACTGGTGTACCACACACCCCCACAGCCCCCGCAGTGTGGCAGAGCCCGCGGAACCCCACTCTGGGGGCCCCAAACCCCCCAAAAATACAAATTGGGATTGCCCCCCCCCCCCTACTCCCCAGATAGCATATGAACATGTCATAAGCCATGACAAAAAAAAATAGAATTAAAGGAAATTAGCTGTAAAACTGCAAATGTTTATCTTTGGCCCATGGCAAAATGTGTAGAAGTACACCACTGACATGCACAATACACAGTACCTGCGAGCGGCGGTCCAATCAGCAGTGTTCCACTCTCTAACATACTGATGAGACCCAGGGCAGAGGAGAACCGGCTCATCTCCACCGTTTCCATTAGTACCGTGAAGAGCAGAGAGCCAATCACAGACATGGACAGACCAAAGATCACCACGTAGGTCAGGAGCACGGGGAAGGTGGCGGCCGCACCACAGATACTGTTACTCAGCCCGTTGACCAGGAGGGCTACTGCAAACACATACACAAAACAGCCACTGCTCCTGAGAGGAGGAGGAGGAGGAGGAGGAGGAGGAGGAAGAGGAGGAGACCAATGTATTATCCATTCTATTTTTTAGATCACATAATTTTTTATTAAATGTTTTCTTGCTTGGGATTCGAACCAGCACGCCTAACCTCTAACATCCAGGCTACAGTACCTGAAGCGCGGCAGGCCGAAGAAGACAGCTGCCACGGGTCTCACAGCAATGTTGACCAGGCCCAGTGTGGCCATCAGCAGCGCGGCTCGGTCCGGTTCCATACCATGGGCTGTAGCATAGGGCACCAGGTAGACCAGGGGAACTACAAACCCCAACATCATCCACGTCACCCCCAGGGCATAGGCACGATAACGAGGGTTACTGACCAACAGGTCAAAGGCCATGTGTCTCCGTAGGAACACCACAAGGTCACTGAGTGCTGTCCTAAGTCTTGCCTTAAGCCCCTCCTTCTCCTGTTGGAGAGGACCTTTGATTGGTTGCTTGCTGAGCCCCTGGGCGGCCTTGTTAGTGAGTGTCCTCGGGGCCCCTCTGTGTTTGTCCCCCAGGGGCCTCATGACGGCCCCACACACGCAACAGTTCAACAGCAGCCCCCCCAGGACCAGGAAGCTACCTCTCCAGCCAAACTGGCCCAGCAGGAAGTTGGCCAGCAGGGGTAAGGTGCTGAGGCCCAGGGCCGTGCCAGTGGACGACAGGGCATTGGCGAACGCCCGCCGCCTCAAAAAGTAGTGCCCCATCATGGTCACAGAGGGCTGGAAGGACAGGCAGAACCCCAACCCTGTATGTGGAGGAGAGAGGAGGACAGAGGTACTGATGAGGATGATTCATAATGCCTCATAGAAAGAGAAGTCTTATATTGGGGGGTTTATAGTGTGTGTGTGTGTGTGTGTGTGTGTGTGTGTGTGTGTGTGTGTGTGTGTGCGTGCGTCTTTAACTATACTTGTGGGGACCAGAACAAGAATAGTAAACGAACAAAAATGTGACCAACTGGGGACATTTTGTTGGTCCCCACAACGCCAAATGCTATTTCTAGGGGGTTTAGGGTTAAGGTTAGAATTAGTGTTAGAATTAGGTTTAGGGTTAGGAGCTAGGGTTAGTTTTAGAGTTAGGAGCTAGGGTTAAGGTTAGGTTTAAAGTTAGGGTTAGGGAAAATAGGATTTTGGGACTGAATTGTGTGTCTCCACAAGGATAGTTGTACAAGACCGTGTGTGTGTTTTCCCTCTGACCTGCGATGATGCTGGTGATGTAGAGTTCTGTGATGGTTCTGGCCAGCGCGCTGACCACCATGCCTAGTCCACTCAGAACCCCTCCCACCATCACCGTTACCCGGCAACCAAAGCGTTCCACGAGCACGCTGCATAGTGGACCTGGAGAGACATGAAAACAATGTTCAATCATAATACAACAACACACAGACAGGGGCCGCACTCACACACACACACCACAAACACACACCACAAACACACACCACAAACACACACACACCACACACTCACCAAAAACATACAATGTACTGATTAGCATATCAGATCACCCTAATTAGCATCATCAATGCATTATCACTGAACATGGAACAATAGTCTGCAAAAAGAGGACAGGATGCCGTTCCTTTCCACTAAAACACAGCTGCTGAAACCCACTCTGTAACGTCGTTCAGCAGACACTTCCTCCCAATGCTGGGAACGTCTGGTGGACCAAATCTTTAAAAAAAAAATCAGTTCACTCCCCCGTCGGCCAGACTTGTTAGTTGGTGTTCTAGGCTTATGTATAAACGCTAAGCGCAATTAGCCTGGGAAAAGGTCACGAGGTTACCCACACTGTGACGGGTGGCTATGTCTGCAGGCTCTTACAAGAATGTGGTCAGATACAAATTATCTGACTGATCATCTTCCAGCTCTTAAATCCAACTATCCAAGACAGACCTAAGCTTACAGGAGTACCTATCAGGCTAATTGATTGAAATGAACATAATGAAATTCAGAGTACTGAGAACTCTTGGTATTGTCTTTGATGTGGGAATAATGAGTCCATTCTTGTGCTGTCTCATCTGTGCTCTGTGTCATGATAATGTCTGCTCCAGGCATGTGGTCTCATCTGTGCTCTGTGTCATGATAATGTCTGCTCCAGTCATGCTGTCTCATCTGTGCTCTGTGTCATGATAATGTCTGCTCCAGTCATGTGGTCTAGTCAGATCTCTGTCATGATAATGTCTGCTCCAGTCATGTGGTCTAGTCAGGTCTCTGTCATGATAATGTCTGCTCCAGTCATGTTGTCTAGTCAGGTCTCTGTCATGATAATGTATGCTCCAGTCGTGTGGTCTAGTCAGGTATCTGTGTCATGATAATGTCTGCTCCAGTCATGTGGTCTAGTCAGGTCGCTGTCATGATAATGTCTGCTCCAGTCATGCTGTCTCATCTGTGCTCTGTGTCATGATAATGTCTGCTCCAGTCATGTGGTCTAGTCAGATCTCTGTCATGATAATGTCTGCTCCAGTCATGTGGTCTAGTCAGGTCTCTGTCATGATAATGTCTGCTCCAGTCATGTTGTCTAGTCAGGTCGCTGTCATGATAATGTCTGCTCCAGTCATGCTGTCTCATCTGTGCTCTGTGTCATGATAATGTCTGCTCCAGTCATGTGGTCTAGTCAGGTCTGTGTCATGATAATGTCTGCTCCAGTCATGTGGTCTAGTCAGGTCGCTGTCATGATAATGTCTACTCCAGTCATGCTGTCTCATCTGTGCTCTGTGTCATGATAATGTCTGCTCCAGTCATGTGGTCTAGTCAGGTCTCTGTCATGATAATGTCTGCTCCAGTCATGTGGTGTAGTCAGGTCTCTGTCATGTTCATGTCTGCTCCAGTCGTGTGGTCTAGTCAGGTCTCTGTGTCATGATAATGTCTGCTCCAGTCATGTGGTCTAGTCAGGTCTCTGTGTCATGATAATGTCTGCTCCAGTCATGCTGTCTCATCTGTGCTCTGTGTCATGATAATGTCTGCTCCAGTCATGTGGTCTAGTCAGGTATTGTCATGATAATGTCTGCTCCAGTCGTGTGGTCTAGCCAGGTCTCTGTGTCATGATAATGTCTGCTCCAGTCATGTGGTCTAGTCAGGTCTGTGTCATGATAATGTCTGCTCCAGTCATGTGGTCTAGTCAGGTCGCTGTCATGATAATGTCTGCTCCAGTCATGCTATCTCATATGTGCTCTGTGTCGTGATAATGTCTGCTCCAGTCATGTGGTCTAGTCAGGTCTCTGTCATGATAATGTCTGCTCCAGTCATGTGGTCTAGTCAGGTCTCTGTCATGATAATGTCTGCTCCAGTCGTGTGGTTTAGTCAGGTCTCTGTGTCATGATAATGTCTGCTCCAGTCATGTGGTCTAGTCAGGTCTGTGTCATGATAATGTCTGCTCCAGTCATGTGGTCTAGTCAGGTCTCTGTCATAATAATGTCTGCTCCAGTCTCGTGGTCTAGTCAGGTCTCTGTGTCATGATAATGTCTGATCCAGTCATGTGGTCTAGTCAGGTCTCTGTGTCATGATAATGTCTGCTCCAGTCATGTGGTCTAGTCAGGTCTGTGTCATGATAATGTCTACTCCAGTCATGTGGTCTAGTCAGGTCTCTGTCATGATAATGTCTGCTCCAGTCATGCTGTCTCATCTGTGCTCTGTGTCATGATAATGTCTGCTCCAGTCATGTGGTCTAGTCAGGTCTGTGTCATGATAATGTCTGCTCCAGTCATGTGGTCTAGTCAGGTCTCTGTCATGATCATGTCTGTTCCAGTCGTGTGGTCTAGTCAGGTCTCTGTGTCATGATAATGTCTGCTCCAGTCTCGTGGTCTAGTCAGGTCTCTGTCATGATAATGTCTGCTCCAGTCGTGTGGTCTAGTCAGGTCTCTGTATCATGATAATGTCTGCTCCAGTCATGTGGTCTAGTCAGGTCTCTGTCATGATAATGTCTGCTCCAGTCATGCTGTCTCATCTGTGCTCTGTGTCATGATAATGTCTGCTCCAGTCATGTGGTCTAGTCAGGTCTCTGTCATGATAATGTCTGCTCCAGTCATGTGGTCTAGTCAAGTCTCTGTCATGATAATGTCTGCTCCAGTCATGCTGTCTCATCTGTGCTCTGTGTCATGATAATGTCTGCTCCAGTCTTGTGGTCTAGTCAGGTCTCTGTGTCATGATAATGTCTGCTCCAGTCTCGTGGTCTAGTCAGGTCTCTGTCATGATAATGTCTGCTCCAGTCATGTGGTCTAGTCAGGTCTCTGTCATAATAATGTCTGCTCCAGTCTCGTGGTCTAGTCAGGTCTCTGTGTCATGATAATGTCTGATCCAGTCATGTGGTCTAGTCAGGTATCTGTGTCATGATAATGTCTGCTCCAGTCATGTGGTCTAGTCAGGTCGCTGTCATGATAATGTCTGCTCCAGTCATGCTGTCTCATCTGTGCTCTGTGTCATGATAATGTCTGCTCCAGTCATGTGGTCTAGTCAGATCTCTGTCATAATAATGTCTGCTCCAGTCATGTGGTCTAGTCAGGTCTCTGTCATGATAATGTCTGCTCCAGTCATGTTGTCTAGTCAGGTCGCTGTCATGATAATGTCTGCTCCAGTCATGCTGTCTCATCTGTGCTCTGTGTCATGATAATGTCTGCTCCAGTCATGTGGTCTAGTCAGGTCTGTGTCATGATAATGTCTGCTCCAGTCATGTGGTCTAGTCAGGTCGCTGTCATGATAATGTCTGCTCCAGTCATGCTGTCTCATCTGTGCTCTGTGTCATGATAATGTCTGCTCCAGTCATGTGGTCTAGTCAGGTCTCTGTCATGATAATGTCTGCTCCAGTCATGTGGTGTAGTCAGGTCTCTGTCATGTTCATGTCTGCTCCAGTCGTGTGGTCTAGTCAGGTCTCTGTGTCATGATAATGTCTGCTCCAGTCATGTGGTCTAGTCAGGTCTCTGTGTCATGATAATGTCTGCTCCAGTCATGCTGTCTCATCTGTGCTCTGTGTCATGATAATGTCTGCTCCAGTCATGTGGTCTAGTCAGGTATTGTCATGATAATGTCTGCTCCTGTCGTGTGGTCTAGCCAGGTCTCTGTGTCATGATAATGTCTGCTCCAGTCATGTGGTCTAGTCAGGTCTGTGTCATGATAATGTCTGCTCCAGTCATGTGGTCTAGTCAGGTCGCTGTCATGATAATGTCTGCTCCAGTCATGCTATCTCATATGTGCTCTGTGTCGTGATAATGTCTGCTCCAGTCATGTGGTCTAGTCAGGTCTCTGTCATGATAATGTCTGCTCCAGTCATGTGGTTTAGTCAGGTCTCTGTGTCATGATAATGTCTGCTCCAGTCATGTGGTCTAGTCAGGTCTGTGTCATGATAATGTCTGCTCCAGTCATGTGGTCTAGTCAGGTCTCTGTCATGATAATGTCTGCTCCAGTCATGCTGTCTCATCTGTGCTCTGTGTCATGATAATGTCTGCTCCAGTCATGTGGTCTAGTCAGGTCTCTGTCATAATAATGTCTGCTCCAGTCTCGTGGTCTAGTCAGGTCTCTGTGTCATGATAATGTCTGATCCAGTCATGTGGTCTAGTCAGGTCTCTGTGTCATGATAATGTCTGCTGCAGTCATGTGGTCTAGTCAGGTCTGTGTCATGATAATGTCTACTCCAGTCATGTGGTCTAGTCAGGTCTCTGTCATGATAATGTCTGGTCCAGTCATGCTGTCTCATATGTGCTCTGTGTCATGATAATGTCTGCTCCAGTCATGTGGTCTTGTCAGGTCTGTGTCATGATAATGTCTGCTCCAGTCATGTGGTCTAGTCAGGTCTCTGTCATGATAATGTCTGTTCCAGTCGTGTGGTCTAGTCAGGTCTCTGTGTCATGATAATGTCTGCTTCAGTCTCGTGGTCTAGTCAGGTCTCTGTCATGATAATGTCTGCTCCAGTCGTGTGGTCTAGTCAGGTCTCTGTATCATGATAATGTCTGCTCCAGTCATGTGGTCTAGTCAGGTCTCTGTCATGATAATGTCTGCTCCAGTCATGCTGTCTCATCTGTGCTCTGTGTCATGATAATGTCTGCTCCAGTCATGTGGTCTAGTCAGGTCTCTGTCATGATAATGTCTGCTCCAGTCATGTGGTCTAGTCAAGTCTCTGTCATGATAATGTCTGCTCCAGTCATGTGGTCTAGTCAGGTCTCTGTCATGATCATGTCTGCTCCAGTCATGTGGTCTAGTCAGGTCTCTGTCATGATAATGTCTGCTCCAGTCATGCTGTCTCATCTGTGCTCTGTGTCATGATAATGTCTGCTCCAGTCTCGTGGTCTAGTCAAGGCTCTAAGAATGTTCCTCAGTCCTGGGTGAACCCTATCCCTCTCTCCCTCCCTCCCTTCCTCCCTCCCTCCCTCCCTCCCTTAGTCTCCCTAGGCAGACGGGTTGCCTCCCACATGAACAGTGTTCTGACATACGCTTTGGCCCTAGTTCTGGGATTTCCGAGACTATTTCTGAAACTATCACTCCATCTCTCCCTTTGTCTATCTCTCCCTTCATCCCTACCTCCATCCACCCTCCATCTCTCCCTCCATCCACCGTCCGTCTCTCTCTCTCTCCATCCACCCTCCATCTCTCCATCTGTCCCTACAACCATCCCTCCCTCCCCATGTCCCTCCCTCCATCTCTCCCTCCCCATGTCCCTCCCTCCATCTCTCCCTCTGTCTCCTCCAGATTCATCCGGTTAAAACCAACCCTGTCCACTGGAAAATCCTTGAAGCTTTGAATATCCCAATATCTCGGTCCATTGAAAAAAGCACCAGTCTGACACACAGGCACTGCAGTCATTTCCCCAATATGATACATGATGCTTGTTCCCATCTGTTGATAACTCAAAGCACTGCTAGAACACATACTTACATTTGAGTCATTTAGCAGACTCTCTTATCCAGAGCAACTTACAGTAGTGAGTGCATACATTTTCTACTTGTCTCCCATGGGAATCAAACCCACAACGTTGGCGTTGCAAGCACCATGCCCTACCAACTGAGCCAAACACGTTTGACCTTTGACATCTAGGCGGCAGGTAACTTAGTGGTTAAGAGCGTTTTGCCAGTAACCGAAAGGTCGCTGGTTCTAATCCCCGAGCTGACTAGGTGAAAAATCTGTCGATGTGCCCTTGAGCAAGGCACTTAACCCTAATTGCTCCTGTAAGTCGCTCTGGATAAGAGCGTCTGCTAAAATGTAAATGTAAATGTAAATGTAGAAATTAAGAACACTGACGTCACGGAACAATAATTACATGAATTCATAATTTACAATGATGACACTGGATCAACTGGAGGTCAAATATCGATGGATCAACTGGAGGTCAAATATTGATGGATCAACTGGAGATCTAATACCGATGGATCAACTGGAGGTCTAATATCGATGGATCAACTGGAGATTTAATACCGATGGATAAACTGGAGATCTAATACCGATGGATCAACTGGAGGTCTAATATCGATGGATCAACTGGAGATCTAATATCGATGGATCAACTGGAGATCTAATACCGATGGATCAACTGGAGGTCTAATACCGATGGATCAACTGGAGATCTAATATCGATGGATCAACTGGAGATCTAATATCGATGGATCAACTGGAGGTCTAATATCGATGGATCAACTGGAGGTCAAATATCGATGGATCAACTGGAGATCTAATACCGATGGATCAACTGGAGATCTAATATTGATGGATCAACTGGAGGTCTAATATCGATGGATCAACTGGAGGGCTAATACCGATGGATCAACTGGAGATCTAATACCGATGGATCAACTGGAGGTCTAATATCGATGGATCAACTGGAGGTCAAATATCGATGGATCAACTGGAGATCTAATATCGATGGATCAACTGGAGATCTAATATCGATGGATCAACTGGAGGGCTAATACCGATGGATCAACTGGAGATCTAATATTGATGGATCAACTGGAGGTCTAATATTGATGGATCAACTGGAGGGCTAATACTGATGGATCAACTGGAGATCTAATATCGATGGATCAACTGGAGGTCTAATACCGATGGATCAACTAGAGATCTAATACCGATGGATCAACTGGAGGTCTAACATCGATGGATCAACTGGAGGTCTAATACCGATGGATCAACTGGAGGTCTAATATCGATGGATCAACTGGAGGGCTAATACCGATGGATCAACTGGAGATCTAATACCGATGGATCAACTGGAGGTCTAATATCGATGGATCAACTGGAGGGCTAATACCGATGGATCAACTGGAGATCTAATACCGATGGATCAACTGGAGGTCTAATATCGATGGATCAACTGGAGATCTAATATCGATGGATCAACTGGAGATCTAATATCGATGGATCAACTGGAGATCTAATACTGATGGATCAACTGGAGGTCTAATATCGATGGATCAACTGGAGGGCTAATACCGATGGATCAACTGGAGATCTAATATCGATGGATCAACTGGAGGTCTAACATCGATGGATCAACTGGAGGTCTAATACCGATGGATCAACTGGAGATCTAATACCGATGGATCAACTGGAGGTCTAACATCGATGGATCAACTGGAGGTCTAATACCGATGGATCAACTGGAGATCTAATACCGATGTATCAACTGGAGATCTAATACTGA